>NC_047510.2:27710154-28010154 GCF_902827115.2 Pseudochaenichthys georgianus
CTACACTGTAGTGACTGTACAGTCAGAGTGTACTGTACTGTCTGTGCACCATGTATTTTCTACAACTCTACATGTGTACATTATACAGTACATACTACATACATAGTGATGTACATACATACTGTTAGAAATTAAAATCAATGTTGATATGGCGTAATTTTGAATTAAATAGACTATTTAATTTAAATCAGTTTTATTCTGAAAAAACCGGAAGTTCACACTATTAACTTAATACTTTTATTCTGAAAATTATTCACTTCCGGTTAACATTAGCATGTGTCGAAATGCTACGTTGCACACTGGGATTAGCACTCATTTATTGACGCTGAATAACGTTTATCAGGGAATGTTTAAATAACCACAGACACCAGAATATACGTAAGTGCTAGTTTTTTTGCGAGTCCAAGTACTGGTTCCCGACGTTCCGGTTTTAACCGGACTTGAACGGAAACTTTTTACAAGTCCAGTACCGGTTTGGCGTACCGGTACGCAGCACTACTCGTGACCCACACCTTATTTGATAGCAAAACAAACTCCATCATCCATCAGAGGGATGTTGTTCATGTAAACCCTATGCTGATACAGTGGCCTTGTACAAATACAACCGTAATTATGCCTGCCAAAACAAATTTGCACACCTCACTACACTGTTGCTGTGGAAATATGTTTGCAAACATCTTAAGAAAAAAAACCTGGAATGATTTATGAGACTAAAACAACAAGACTTAATCCTGTTTACATTTGTTTGTATCGGAGCAAAGAGCTAAACAGACATGAATAATGAGTAAAGGGAGAGCTAAACTGTAAAAAAGTCAACATGTCATTCTTCATTGTGAAAATAAAGAAATGAAATGTGTCACTGAACATTCATGCTATAATCTCAGCAGTTTTAATTATTCTGTCAAATGCTTGTGTTAGCAGGAAAACTGCTTATTAAATAACTTGCAGAAGTAAAACGATGTCAAATACAAACCAAGGCAGGGATAGCAGGGCCAGACACAGCATCAGCATTATAAGCAGGTACCTATGTGTCCCATTAGGACGCATTATATAACAAAACTGTGGGTCAGGTCTCAGCAGAGTGCTCCTCTCCTCCAGCCTGAACCACAACATCCACCACAGAGATATAAACACACACCGCACCGGGGAAGGTGCACTCAACCACCTCTGACAACACTTCCTACGTTTGAGGTAACTTATTTTTTGCTCGGTGAGAAGTGAATTGTTTATGAGAAATGTGTGTTGCACTATTAACCGTGGTTTCTACAGATACCCCTGCCTCACTAAGCATTTCCCTTCTGCTTGAATCTGTCGCGCTGTTGACGGAATAAAGCTCACACACGCTGATTATGGTGAATGTTGTTGTTGCTCAAAGTACCGTGTGATTTTGAACGACTTGTTGACCTTTATTGACTGTCTCAATTGAAACTACACATGTAAAGTGACTACATGTACCGAAAACAACTGTTTGAAATTATGTTTGTAACGCTGTTATTGCCAGATTGATTGATTGATTGATTGATTGATTGATTGATTGATTGATATACTTTATTAATCCCCGTGGGGAAATTGTTTCAGATCACAATGCAATTAGATGTATTATACTTAGCCCTCTGATTAGCCTGAAGCTAAGTTGTCCAGGCCCCTGTAGTGGTGATTAGGCTACTGTTCTACATATTAAAATGTGTTATGAGAAAACAAGCATTGTTATGTTGAAATTAAGAAATAAAACACCTTTCTCTAGAAGATTATGAATTCCCTTTTTGGGATTCCGTACAATCTTAAAGTACTAAACCACATTTCCTTCTTGTCTAAAAGTACCAAAGAGTTGGTCCAACAAGACAAACTACTCACATTTCAAAAGTCTATCCATATAGTTAAACAAAAAAGATGCTTCTTCAGGGGACCCCCTCTGTTAAATACAATACAATTGATAAAATACAGAAACTTGACGAGGTGAAATCAATAACTCAGTAGTGTTCACTCTTGAGTCCTGGCCTACAGTATATTCTTAGGATAGGAATGCCTTGGCCTTGTGGACTGTGTTTTGAATAATTGGATTTGTGGATTTTGGGGGAAGACAGAATACTTGATGGGATGTAAGTGGGAATGTGGGAGCCTCCACTCATCTGTTGACATCTTTCCTCATCACCTATTTAAAGACAATGAATAGCGAAAAGAGAAATAGACAGAGAGATAGAAGGGGCAAATGAAATATTAAAACTAAAAAAGGAGGACTATTTTTAGCAGCAAGAGATGGAGGGGTGCTTCACCTGTATTATTGATGTTGCTCTGCAAGAGGGGGCTATCTCTCCTGAGAGAGGCCGGGTGGAGGTGTTTGATGTGAGTGTGTTCTCTGTAGGGAGTGGTCATTGAACACAACATGGTGTAATAAGGAGAATGAGACTGTTCTTAGAGAGAAAAGAGCCGTGTACATGTAAATCTGTGCCGATAGACTAGTGTGGCAGCATGAAGGAGAGGAGGAAATGTGAGATGCTGCAGTTTTATTTTTTGAGCGTCGTTCCCCACAGAGAGTGCGGGTGTACAGAAATATATTTGCCTGCACTTTTGACACATTTTTATTATTCCGCACAGATGCAAGGCTGGCTCTTCTCTGGCAGAGGCTCAGGGAGGGGAGCCTTCATGTTGAGGCACTGATCCTGTCTTCTTTTTTCACACACACACACACACACACACACACACACACACACACACACACACACACACACACACACACACACACACACACACACACACACACACACACACACACACACACACACACACACACACACACACACACACACACACACACACACACACACACACACACACACACACACACACACACACACACACACACACGCACACACACACACACACACACACACACACACACACACACACACACACACACACACACACACACACACACACAGAGAGGTTCATAGAGCAAAGTTGTGAGAGGCTGTGAAGCACTGATTTATGCATCATCTTGGGACGGAGAGCATTTTATTTGTTTTAAAGGTTGCTTATCAGCATCATCTTAAGCATTAAGAAATGATTCATCTATCTACAGACCTTTAGAGGCCTCATTTCTTTCCTTCCACCCTTATGTTTTTTTCTGTTGAATCGTGCCTGCCTTCTCTCACTGTGACTGTTCAGAGCATCAGAAGTAAAAGTTTGAGTGTAAGAAACTCGTCTGTACAGTGTGTGATGCACAATATCTCGCCCCCACATCTGAATCAGACTCCACTTCACACACACACACACACACACACACACACACACACACACACACACACACACACACACACACACACACACACACACACACACACACACACACACACACACACACACACACACACACACACACACACACACACACACACACACACACACACACACACACACACACACACATAAAGAGGGGAAGAGAGAGACGCGACCTTGATGTACCGATACTGCAGTCGGTTCGATGGCAGACAGGCTCTGAGCATGCGTGCCTGCTGGACAGCGGGAAGCCTTTAAAGCTCACAGTAATATACTTCTGGATATGGATTGACGAGAAGTAATCAAATGCGCCCGTGCGTCAGCTGAATGGGACCAAATCTGACCAGAGAGAGGATATAGTGTACAGGGAATATGCTGGCTTCAGATGAATTGTATGTTTTAATGTATTGACATAACCAGTCAGTGTTACAAAAGGAAAAGATAAATGTAGGTTTCTCAGGGACATGACAGTACGTGACTGTGCGCATGTGGCTGTTCCTTCCGAGCGTGTAGACTTCTGCAGCTTCTTTCCATCACACTGAAACATATGCGAGCTATTTTTGTAACGACTCAACCCCCAGAATATATACTGCATCTTTCATGCAGAACTTTCTACATGGACTTACTTCAGACAATGTTCTGCCGTCAGAAGAACACATTTCTATCTTGCTGAGTATTTAATAAAGAAAAGCTTCAGTATTTCAACACACAAATTGGTTGTTTGTGTCTTTTAGGTATTAAATAAGCCTCATAAAGAAAGTGATCTTTTTAAAAAGTCAAAGACATTGTTTACATCCATAGTCTTCTGGTATGTATTTGTTGGCATGTTGTTTTATTTGTTGGTGCCTTATTACTGTCTGGTGAATAACTGTAACATGCAAGCTGTCTGCGGTAGGGCGGCTCGATTCTGGCAAAAATCATAATCTCGATTATTTGGGTCAATAATTGTAATTGCGATTATTAAATGCGATTATTCATTGACTTTGAAAACATCCATTTATTGGAGAACAAAATGTGAACAGTATGTTTTTAACAGTTGATTACCCTGAACTTTAAGTAGAATTCAACTGAAGGAAACAAAATTATTTAAAAAGAAAAAAAAAGTCATAATAATAATAAAAAAATTATCATTTTATTTCGATTACGTTGTTTTCGTAATCGTTGCAAGCCATAATCGTAATGGCGATTAATTGAGCAGCCCTAGTCTGCGGCCCACATGCTTGTGCGAATGGAAGTGGTCGCGTTACGTCCTAGCGTTACATTCCAGTTTGAATCATGTTGTGTAACCTTTGGGTCCAAAACAATGTTGAATTCATTATCTCTCTCATACATCCGAACTGCAGTATCGTTGACATACATGATTGCCAGCTTCACTGCATTAACAGGGACATTTCTGCACTTATTTGCTCATTAACGCCACCAACTGTTTAACCGTGTAATAGCGTTAAATCCGCTGCAGGAATGTGCACAGTGAACCTGTAGGATCATGGAAAATACACCAAAGATATTTCTGTTCTTTGTGGAGAATTGCCCAAATGTGCCACTAATGAGCAAAGCGCCGCAGGGTTCTTCTAATTAAAACTGTTTGAATAGGATACACATTTTGCCAAATATTTCCACATAGAGCTGCAAAAGGATTAATTAACAGAATTGGAAAAAATGTGATCCTAAAACAAGTTCTGCAATTTAAAGACTGTAAACAATCTAAGAAAATGGCAGCATTTCAACAAATCTCGTAATCGTCTTTGTGAAGTAGTAAAACATGCCGTCCAACACATTGTGGGTGGATTTGAATCTGAACAAGTTAGCAGGGCATCACTTTTGATCAGCAACCTTCACTTCACTCTTGCTAGGCGTGACGTGTTCAGCCTGTCCTGCAGAGACGAGGTGCTTTGAGTGAGTCAGTCTCTTCGTGTTGCTCAGCAAGAGTACATCACTTCATTAGACTGCATTTCCTGACAGCACGTCATGTTTCCACGGCTTCTTTGACAGCTGAGCGTTGCCCAAGCATGAGGCTCCCCCCTACACGCTGCTCATTGTCGTATCCATGCTTTTGACATAACACATCTATGTTGCTAACTGTGTGCTCATAGGGCTGGTTAATGATGCTGCTTTTACAAAACAATGTCATGGAATTAAGTAAAGATGAATGTGAGTGGAGAAGCAGATGATGCAGGATTGAGTTACACATTGTGATTCAAAGCAGAAATTGTGAACAGTAGATTGTTTGTACAATCTGCAGCCGGTATTCAACAGCACTGAAGGAACCTTAGCTGTTAAGCTGTGATTGAAATCAAATCCACAAGGCCATGTGATACTGAGCGCGTCTGATGCCTAATTCATAATGTAACATCCCTTCAGGTGCTGAAGAACCACTGAGCCGATCACAGTCCTCCCAACAGCAGTCAATACAATAGAAATGGCAATGAGAAAAGTTTTCTGATGAAAGTTCTTGATTGAAAACATGAATGTCGACTTCATTTTCTAAAGGCTCATAGGCAGAGTTGGGTATAACGCGTTACAAAGACATCACAGGGTTATTACAAGGTAACGCGTTACTGTAATAATATTACTTTTGTCGGTAACGGAGTAGTGTAACGTGCTACTTTTACAATTCAGTAACACACTACAGTTACTAACATTGCCCCGACACGCGTTACTTCGTTACTTACTAAAATCATTCATAATCACACTGACAGACAAGAGGGGTTTCTGCCGCAGGTTGATATGTACGTAATCTACGCGACCTGCATTACACATCTCACGTGCAGTGCTGCATAAACATGGCTGAGTCAGCGATAACTTTCGAGGGGTGGAGGTCTGCCCATTATTTTGAGTTCGTCCGAAGAATAGACAGGAATGTGACGGTGAGGTGCAAACTGTGTCCGGGCCAGAAGCTGTTATCCACTGCTGTGAACACCACGTCAAACCTCAACACACACCTGCAAAGAACACATGCTAAGGTGAAGCTAACGCACACGCTATTTGTTTGTTTATATCATGTAGTCTGTTCTTCTTCTCTGTCTTTCGGTTGTTGCCTGCTTCGAATACACACTACCGCCGCCTGCTGGTAAGGAGAGTTATTGCCACTCACGAATGCGCAGTTCGTACGTGCTCGGCGAGTAAAGTAACGAGTAAAGTAACGTAGTGTAATATATTACTTTTTTAAAAAAGTAATATGTAATATATTACATTTTTTTAGTAACGACCCCATCTCTGCTCATAGGTATGCAGACATCTACTGTATAGTCAATTCATTAAATTGTGGTAATGGAAACAAACTCAGTATACAATATAAATCAGAAACATTATGACAGCCCTTCAAACAGCAATATTTTAAACATGTACAAGTATCTTTTTTCATTGACTATGAATAAAAATGGTCGCATTCACTGTAATGTAACTAAATGGTTTGTGGACTTTGCTTTTGTTTCCTTAAGTTTGTCATTTTGGCCGACGCCATCTTGGTTTTAGACTGTCACCATCTTTGTTTTTAAACCAGGAGTAGAAACAACAGTGGCACGGAGTATAACTGAACACTTTTGATATTTTCAGGTGTCCTAAATGCTACTACGCTGAGCTGAGCTTCAGTCTGCAATGTTCAAAACAACAGATAAAGCCAGAAATCTAGGTGTAGTCATGGACTCTGACCTGCGTTTCAACAGTCACATTAAAACAGTTACTAAATCAGCCTACTATCACCTAAAGAATATATCTAGGATTAAAAGACTAATGTCACAGCAGGATTTAGAAAAACTTGTCCATGCTTTTATCTTCAGTAGACTCGACTACTGCAATGGTGTCTTCACAGGTCTCACAAAAAAATCTATTAGGAAGCTGCAGCTGATTCAGAACGCCGCTGCTCGAGTCCTCACTGACACTAAGAAAGTGGATCACATCACTCCTGTTCTGAAGTCTTTACACTGGCTTCCTGTGTGTCAAAGAATAGATTTCAAAATACTGCTGCTGGTTTATAAAGCACTGAATGGTTTAGGCCCAAAATACATTACTGACCTCCTGCTAAATGATGAACCATCCAGATCTCTCAGGTCTTCAGGGACTGGCCAGCTTTCTGTCCCCAGAGTCAGAACTAAACATGGAGAAGCAGCGTTCAGTTATTATGCTCCAAATATCTGGAACAAACTCCCAGAAACCTGCAGGTCCGCTGCAACTCTGACTACTTTTAAATCCAGACTAAAGACTTTTCTTTTTGTCGCTGCTTTTAATTGAACTATTCACATCTTAAACTGCACTGTAACTTTTACCCATGTATTTTTTCTTTTCTTTTTAATGACTGATTTTAAATGCCATTTTCTTAATGTCTTTCGTTTTTTGTAAAGCACTTTGAATTGCCTTGTGTTGAAAGGTGCTATATAAATAAACTTGCCTTGCCTATTAACCTACATGAACTGGAATTAAAACACACTTTGAAAACGGTAAAAGTCCTAAGAGAAAATATGTCAAACCGCCAAACTGGACAACAGCATGGTTGTGACCTCAGTCTAAATGTGACCAAAATTCACAAAATGAACATCAAGCTGTAAAACAACATTTGGAGTGTGCATAAACTAATCAGCAACATGTTTCCTGAGGTAATTATTCAAGTAAGAAGTAGAGTCATTTTCTCAAGGACTTTTATGCAATTGGTCTTCTTTTTGCAGCTAGTGCTGTCGCCTCAAATAAAAATACAAATGCAGGTTTAAGGCATTTCCGCATTGGCTTCAGTTTTCAAAGTGAGAGTTTGCCATTTTCTTTTTCCCTCTGTACCTGGCAAACCAGCTTTATCTTGCAATCCTATATTTTATTCCAGTCTACACCCGCAGGTACCACAGGTTCTTCTCTTTTTCAAAAGCTTTTTTGGAGCTAATGCAGACTTAAAAACCTGAAGGCATCCCTAATGACATCACAGGGTTATTGGGTTATTGGGTTATTGTTAAACTCCCCCTGAGCCACAACATACATTATAAGTATGTCCCTGGACTTTAATGTGTAATATTGGTGGAGTGCCTTTATTTACGAACAGCTGTTTTAAAGAAATAAAAAAGTGCCAATCGGATATCATTTGAAGAAAGACGGGCATAGATCTTGTCCAAACATGTACAAGACAGCAAAGGCAATCAAAGGTGCACATTGCAAGAAGCTTATTCATATACAAATATGAGATGATAAAGCTCTACATGAATACAGTATGTGAGTGCTGAGAATGCGTCTCACAGTAGATTAGATCAGAAAATATAAAGGATGAATGAGTGATCTGTAAAAGCCCAAGCCCAACAGTACATTTGGCGATTCTGTATCCAATCATCACATACTCAGGGTAATGGGATACCAAAGAAAAAAGACCTCCATGTGCACATTGTTATTTCCTCATCATCTTCAGCAAGAGGACAGCAGAGTCGCATCGGCACAGAAAACGATGCCAATGTCAAATGATGCATTGTATCAATTTCAGATGGCACTCAGCTTGTGCAAAAAGGAGCGATAATTAAATCACAACCTTTAATAAAACATAAGGACAGCAACCATACTGTGCGAAGAACTCCATCTGGAGAGCATGTGGGAAATAACAAAAAGGGGGTTAGTGATCGGATGTTATGATTACAAATGTCTTTGTCTTAATTAGCCTCCCTGGGCTACTTTTTTTGCGCGGTGCTGGCAACTGCATGACATTTCCCTCGCTCTATCGAGCTACTGCATACTTAAGTTCCAGTGACCCCAAAATGGCAGCTGTGTTCCTTCTCTGGAAAGGCAGCCTAATTAGGCTTTTGTCCAGAGGAATGATGATCCCATCAGTATTTATCAGAGACAGCTCCACACAGTGGTTACACCGACATGGGGAGCATTAAGTGTTGGTGACCTCTGAGATCCTCAGCGCTTCACTCCATAGTGTAGCTATGCAGCTAATTATCTGTGATTGAATGTGTCACTGCTAAATGTCTCCTGGATTCATTCAGTCTTTTTACTGATCTGACAAACCATACACATGTCCTGCTAACTGTGTTTTAACAGCCTTGAGTCTCCAATGTTTTTATGCTCAGTTAGATCAAAAAAGGATGATTGCAACATTTGAAAACAATCTAAAAGACAGAAACCAGAACACCAATTTTAAAACAGCTGAATTCCAGAAATATAATAATACTTGTATTCACATTTTACCATTATGGTTTGCTTGGAATTAAATGGCACTGGGGCTGGGTATTGTTTAAACTTTTTCAATACCGGTGCGAGATGTATTTTCACAGATACCAAAATTATGCTTTTTTTGTAATACCTTACAGTGAGGAATATTACAAACATTTTTCATTCAGGAAAGGATAACCACATCCTGTGCCTGAACCAAATCTACAATTGGAAAAATATCTAATCATTTATCATTGGAAACAAAAAACATAGAATGATAAAAAAAAAAGAGTTAGGCTGTTGGAAATGTAAGTTACAATACTATAAAGCGTTGTGGTGTTATCATGGAAATGTAAAACAGTGCCTCTTTCTTTGGTAAAACATCTATTTATAAAAGGCAACATGGAATCCAACTCAAACCTTAATGACAGTATGTACTAAGATAAAATGTTCAGTTTACAGTATTTAAAGATTCCTATTATGCTCAATTTCAGGTTTCATATTAGTATTTATTGCCTCTATTGTGACAGGTTGAGCTGCTTTATTGTTCAAAAAGGTCTTTATTTTTCTCATACATCCTGTGATGAAGCACCTATTTTCACCCTCCGTCTGAAACCAGAGCCCAGTCTGCTCTGATTGGTTAGCTGTGATTGTGTGTGTCATTATGTCATTATGTCTCGGAGGTAAACAAAGGAGCCACATGGGAGAGAAACCCAATTTAGAGGCAATTTGGGATTTTAGCCTTTGCATACCATTCAGTCTGTTATTAATGCACAAAACCTACAGGAAAGGGTAATCCCCAAAAAGCATAATAGGGCCTTTTTAAGTGTTGTGTTATTCTATACACAGCCTTAACAGAGAAAAAGCAACTAACAATCACTGGATGTTTTCCGCCTTAACGTCCGTCACCACAGCAGAAGGTTAGGAGGAGGAAGAAGTCAGAGAGAGAAAGCCAGGGAAGGCAGAATCCCAACCTGCGGAATTACAGCTATTGATCTGGTGATGCTGGAGAAAGCATTTCCAGTGTGTTTGAATGCATTATTAAGGGGATACTGTTCGCCACAACAGGTGGAGGGCGGCCCGGCAGCAGCTCTCACAGCACCGAGGCATTATCGCGTGGAAGATTGTGGTAAGAGCTACTGGCAGCTGTGTGTATGAGATTAGTATTAGTGAGTGTGGTGCCGTCATCCACAGTGACTTGGAACAACAAATAATAATTCCATCCACACCCCATTATTATTTCATGCACACCGCGGCTAACAACATTAGAAATTCAACAGCTGTTACAGTGGTTTTTTTTTTCTTAACCACAGTGTAACTCAATATGCTTACAGGGTGAACTTGTGGCATTCAGAGGAAAATGTTAATTTGAGCGACTGAATATGCTAGAAAACAGCAGTCTGTTATTAATGCCTGTAGGAGGAGAGGAGAGGAGGGGAGGGGAGGAATGGAGGGAGAAGTACAGTAGGTGATGGAGAGAGGTGGAGTCTGAGTGGCGGAGAGAAGTGAAGGTTTTTCTCTTTAAGCATATGGCTTTGAGACTTGTTTGTGTGGGAAGCACTAAATAATGAATTCATAATGAGAGATAGACTTTGAACATTTTGCAGCGCGACTTTCCCACAGGCTAGAAGATGTCTTTTCTTTTTATAGACAGAAGGATAGACTCAAGCCAAACTAAAAACTACTTTTGGTCGTCTGTCTATTCTGCTCATTAAGCTTCACAACATTTTGGATGGCGATATTAAATCCCCTTTGCAAGGATATGGAAACCTTTGGTCTACTAAGTGTGATGATAACCGGCAAACATTTACCAGATGGTTGATTTTGTGAAAAGAAGAAGTTGTTTACTCGCATGTATTGCTCTTGTAGGTCAGCGCGCTTTTACACTTATTTTCGGTGTATTTATTTTTACCCAAAAGCAATAAGACCTCTGCCTGTGTACAGGGGTTACTGCTTTTTACATTTACAAATATAACTGCTTCTTGGTGTCGATCTGGCACCTGAGTTTCCTGTATAACTCCATCTATCTGTTTGCAAAGTCTTTAGGATAGCAGCCCTTCAGCCCTTTTTTACGTTATGCCACACTTAAAAGCCTTAAAAATGACTTCCTCTTGCCCCTGTAAGCTTTATTTTTGTTTTTCATAAAATCAAAAAACAGTCTTTCAACTCTGGATTACGAGACAGAGTAAAGTCACTAAAACCTCCCAGCATTTTCATTCCTCTTAGATATTGCTGCGTCATTAAAGTGTAACTTAATCCACAGGAGACGTCAAATAAACAATCTGTTAAAGTTGGGGTAGGTAATTTTGGAGAAACCAGCTCGAGTGCGCTAGAATTTGAAAATACACAGCTGGAAAAAATCTGCCACTTCCTTACAGAGCCCCTCCTCCAACACACACGAACGCGCACATGACCAATGAGGGCACGAGATAAGTTTGTGCCCCGATGGAAGGCTGACAGGCAGGTAGGCCATCCAGTTATTTTAGCCGGGCCGGCTCAGATGATTGGTCGTGCTTTTTACAGTACTAAGGCTTCCACAGATGACTTTTTGTTATGGATTTTTTGTCAAAGCACTTCAGATATTCATTGCTATCGGGATGTTAAGAGCATTCCATGGAATATAACAACAAGTGTATCTCGAGCCGGTTTCTCAAACTTACCTACCCCACCTTTAATGCTCAAAAAGTTATGTCACATATTATATCACTTTTTACTTTGCCTAATGTACTTTAAGATCATCACGTAATAACTTCCTTAAATCCAAAAAATAAGATATGAGAGTTCAGGATGAATCAATATTTATGCAATACTAAATTATTCAATCAAAATGTCCCAAATCATTAGGTCCATTATCAGTCGCTAATTAAATGTGTACAGTAATACATTATATTCCATCACCACCTAGAGATCTGAATAATTTAATCTACTATTTATTGTTAATATCCAGCCTGTAAAAAGGCACCTGCAGCTATAAAGCATTTAGCTTTACAGACCTGCTATACATGTAATAATTAAACTGTGACCCACCTACATGTAGAACGTCCTCTCTCTGTCCCTTTGTCACATGCAGCTGTACCTCTCCCTGTGTTCATCTTTCCAAGAGAAATCAATTTTAATCTGAGAGCCAATATGTTTTCATTACTTATTCAAAATGTTTTCATTTTACTTTCAACATTGACCCGAATAGATAAGAGCCGAGTGGGCAACGGGAAAAATAATAAAATTGTCCTTCCTGAATAATAGATAGGGTAAATTGCTCGGGGACAGATTATCATTTGAGAAACTGAGAGAGGTGATTATAGTAGTGATGTGGAGAGGAGATCTCCACTGCAGGAGAGGAAGGGAGTGAGGTGTGTGTGTGTGTGTGTGTGTGTGTGTGTGTGTGTGTGTGTGTGTGTGTGTGTGTGTGTGTGTGTGTGTGTGTGTGTGTGTGTGTGTGTGTGTGTGTGTGTGTGTGTGTGTGTGTGTGTGTGTGTGTGTGTGTGTGCGTGCGTGCGTGCGTGTGTGCGCGTGGGTGTGGATACCTTAGCTATGAGTTTGACCTGAGAGATACGAATAAAAAAAACAGAAAGGAATGAAAACAATAAAATGGGTATTTAATGTAGTATTCTCACAGAGTAATGCTGCACACCATGGGCTACAGAAAGTGAAACCATCACCAACAACTAAGCAGCATGCTATGCTCTCCGTGATAATGTGATGTTGTCGGAGCTCTCCATTGTGCTGCATCTGCGGGGAATCCACCGACAACGAATTGCAGTAACTTCTGATCTGCAACCACCTACAGAGTGTCTGTGTATGTGTGTGTGTGTGTGTGTGTGTGTGTGTGTGTGTGTGTGTGTGTGTGTGTGTGTGTGTGTGTGTGTGTGTGTGTGTGTGTGTGTGTGTGTGTGTGTGTGTGTGTGTGTGTGTGAGCGACTTTTCTGTGTGCGCAAAACCAAACAAACACAGCTTTCTTTCATGGCAACCCACCACGCAAGCAAGCCCACTTCACTGCCTACAAATGTCCGTTTTCCAGATGAATAATATACACAGCGAGGAATGACAAATAGTCGAAAAATGATGAAATATTTAACGTGGGGGAGGCTGAAAGCGAAATGGGTTTCATCTCCTGAATGTGACGCGGCTCCTGGAGCAGATTAAACAGGGGCAGCGCGATTCCCTCCCCTCCGGTCGTGATGCAGTGAACCAGCTCTGCGCAGAACCAGCTCGCTGTATAAAAGCGGGCTGCACTTCTACAGACGGATTACAACAACAAGGGGACAGGAGCGCGTCAAGCCACTGCGGCGCATCATCCAAACACCACTCAGCACGGACGCAGACATGCAGGCCACCAGGATGGGAATCTGCTGGAGACTTTTTCTATGTTCATGCCTGTTTTTGGAGAGTTCGTCTCAAGACTTTGGCGCACAGACGCAGTTCATTTGCACGTCCGTACCCAAGGATATGGACATTTGCGCAGCCACTTTGCAGAACAGCGTGCCGGGGGACGACTTGAAGACCACTGTTATGCAGCTGCGGGAGACGGTTTTGCAGCAGAAAGAGACGATCATGAACCAGAAGGAGACGATCAGAGAACTGACCTCAAAGTTGTCTCGGTGCGAGAGTCAGAGCGGCAGCGAGCCCGGAGGCAGGAGGAAAGAACCCGGGAGCAAAAACACTATGGGGGATGTATCGAGGGGCCCCGCGGACACTTTGGCGCAACTATCACAGACTTTACAGTCGCTGAAGCAGAGATTAGAAAACCTGGAGGTAGGCTGCTGCTTTCTGGGGATATTTACACACAGTGCGCAAATTATGATCAAACTCTTTTTTTTCACTATTATAACAATAATAGTTAATTTGGGTCTCTGATGGGCAGTGTTACATTAAAAGTGCCATTTTTTAAGCACATCAAAATACATATTAAGTTTCTCTTTACTGCATAGAAAAAGTAAATCTGTATTTTCCTCGTTCCTCCCCCCCCCCCCCCCCCCCCCCCCAACAGCAATTCAGCAGAAGTAACAACTCGGTTCAGGCGAACAGCCTCAAAGACCTGCTCCAGAGTAAAATCGACGACCTGGAGAAGCAGGTGTTGTCCCGGGTGAACAACATCGATGAGGGGAAACCCACGCTGAGGAATGAGACGGAGCAGCGTGGGAGAGTGGAGTCCACGCTCACATCTCTCCACCAGAGGATCACCGACCTGGAGAAAGGTAAATGGGAAAAGAGGCTCGCGCACAAAAAGTATAAAGGAGATTTAACAGGGTTTGGTGGGTGTGAAAATGAATGCATGATTCTTATCAGGGAAAAAGACAAGCTATTTTATCTTGTAAGCGATGAAGAATGCACCAGAAAAATCACCTTAGCATATTACATACTCATCCGCACACAAAGCTGAAGGAGCCCGCTTTATTCTGCAGATTCCTGATCTAATGCATGCAGATTAAACCATTTCAAACACACAGAGAGAGACCCATCCCTCCGTATGTCTCTGTGAGCCATTTGAGAAGATGTTCTCGTTGGGACGGCGCTGCAAAAAAAAAAAAAAAGTACTCATGGCAGTAAAACAGAATAGAGAGAGAAGTGGCAGCAGAAGGAAACGAGCTGAAGGTAGAACAACGTCCTCCCGTGGTAGCTGCTTGGGAGATTAAAGCAAATCTGCTGGATTTGTTGTGTAACACGTAATTCCTGCAGTATGTAAATCCCCATGTGTGCATCGGAAATGATGTGTGAAAACAGATGCTTCCCTTTCTACGTGTTTTAAGCCAACCATTCCTTCTCCCCAGGTCAGAGAGACAACAGGCCTCTGGATAAATTCCAGCTCACGTTTCCACTGAGAACCAACTACATGTACGCAAAAGTGAAGAAGAGTTTGCCAGAGATGTACGCCCTCACTGTTTGCATGTGGCTCAAATCCAACGCTTCTCCAGGAGTGGGCACACCTTTCTCCTACGCAGTTCCGGGTCAAGCCAACGAGCTGGTCCTCATCGAGTGGGGAAACAACGCTATGGAGATACTGATCAATGACAAGGCATGTGTGACACACAGTACAAGTATTGCCGTGTATTGAGTGTTCAAGGGCTCACTGCAGCAAACCTTCACGTCACATGTATCTCTTTCTAGGTTGCTAAACTGCCTTTCATGATCAATGACGGAAAGTGGCATCACATTTGCGTCACATGGACCACTCGTGATGGTGTTTGGGAAGCTTTCCAAGATGGTGTCAAGAGGGGGAGTGGAGAGAATCTGGCACCGTATCATCCTATCAAGCCACATGGCCTGCTGATCCTTGGGCAAGAGCAGGTAAGCACATGGTTTTTAAATACTTTCTACTTAAAAGCAGCATTAAAGTACATTTGGACAACATCTGCACTGCTTTGTTCATGTTAACAGGATGTTAGGACACAATGCATTGGGATTATTAAAAGATAACAGTAGTGTTTTTATTTCATTGTGAAAAAGAGATTAGATTTCAATTTCAAATCAATCCTTGTTGTAAATCATAGGTTTAATAAGGTGATATGAAATTTAACTGGAACTCAATTTAATCAGTACCAAAAAAATGTGGTTCTTTCCACAAAGCACCCGGAGGAGGGAAATCATATCCTCCTTGATTAAATCCATTTGTCTCTTCCACAGGACACGATGGGAGGAGGATATGACGCCACACAAGCTTTCGTCGGAGACCTGGCAAATTTTCACATCTGGGATCGGAAACTATCGGTGGGAGAGATTTACAATCTGGCGACGTGCAGCAGCAAAGCGCAAGTGGGCAACGTTTTTGCGTGGATGGAGACAAACCTTGATATTTACGGAGGAGCCTCGAAGTGGACATTTGAAGCTTGTCGCCAGCTCAACTGAACTGCAGGGAGGAGAAGATAAATGCATTTGTTAAAGCCACTTTGTTGTCACAGCATCGGTAAACTAATTTGAAAGATCAGGATTATTTCAATGAATAGCATCTGGGATTTGTTATAGATATCCGAAAGCATCATTTGCGGACACTTGATAGATTTTTATCACATACTCATGTGGGACAGGTCACTGGAAATGGACACTTTTGGCACCCTGTGGTGCTTGAATGCACCATCAAACCTGCTTATGGTTTGGAAAAAGCAGCCGATATCGCTCCAGAGAGAAAAGGATGCTCTCGAAGACCAAAATGTCAGGCCAGCATCACAAATACAGTAGGAGGTCATGTCGTTTTTAGCAGATGTCACGCAATTCAAAAAAACGACTGACTTCTTTAAACGTCTTTTCTGTCACGACTGCCAGGGATTTTCACTGTGAAAAAAGACAAGGTGGACTTCTTTAAAAGGAACGTGCTCTTCAAGAGGTCATGAAAAGAAGACGTTGTTTCTCTCTCACTATTCTTTCTCTCTCACCACCTGCTTGACGTAATTTTGTGTAAAGAATGACGTATTTATTGCCAACATTCAAGCCTGAGTGCCTTGGGCTGTTGAAAAAAGAAATATCAGCACATTCATTATGATTTGCAGAGTGTTTGTGTTTATTTTCATGTACATTTACTTTGAAAATAAGTGTTTCTTGTAACCCTTTGAATGAGGTTGGATTAGATTGTTTATTGTAAAATGCAATTTGTTGATGATATTGACACATTTTGCAGATGTTTGTACTTCAATGGGAATGTTCTCTGTACAGTAACAGCATGTCTTAACTTCTGTAAATGCTGCGTCAGCATCTATGATCTTTGCTTTTACAATCCAACTTTTGGGTTGAGATTTTATACTGTATTGTTATATGCTTAAAGCATGGCAACACGGACAGATGAAAAAAGTTCTAGTTTTTGTAATAAATTGTGATACTTCATCATATACAGGTGTTGACATATTTTTTTATGAATGCACTCTTGATAACACAAATATACAATTAAATATGGTCTCAACTAGTCCAATAAGTCACGATTTGACCTTCCGAATCTTTTCGCTCTTTCGCATTGTTAGTTTGCCAATTGGATTAGCTTTAACAATGGGTGACGTGATTACATGCATGTGAAAGAGCCTATTAAATAACTCAAAACTCAATGTAAACTTCACCTGATTAGCACCAAAGGCCACACAGACAAAGTTAGAGACTAGTTGTTGAACATACTGGGGCATTTAGAGCCAGATATGTATGTCTATTGATGGTGGAGACCAAAAACAGAGATACAACTTTGATCTTAAAATCATTATGCTTCCATAAAAACAACTCAAAAAAAGAATAGTAATGTTGCTTTTTTTCTACTGGAAATGTAAAGGGCCACCTGTTTGCTACAAAGTTAGTCATAAAAACATAAAAAGGGATAATATGTCAGTTGTGTGTTCAGGGCGTCTTTGCACTGCCCCCTAGTGGCAAGAAAAAAACATTTAGTTAGTACTGGTTTGGTGGCATTGAACATTTTGTCTTACCACAATGAGGTAAACAATGTAATGGCTATAGATAATCCATCACCCAGAACCAAATGAAGTACTCTGCCTTGAGACAACATTTTACCTAACGTGAATACTCGTATCATAGCAACCAGATCCACCCAAAGTGTCTCAGATGAACAAACACTGCATCTCTTAAGTGCTCTTAAGCTCCGAGCAGAACCATTTCTAAAGCCTACTTGGCGATTTCAGCTAGGAGAAAAGCTGTGTTGTTTGACAAGGGCCTTAATGAAAGTGGGCATAGCATCACAACAAGCTGGTGGACAAAAAGCTGCTCTGTCAAATCAAAACAGTACATATAGATTTTCCATTGAGACTACATCTTTAATGGGCAACATAAACAGACCAAAAATAACTCTCATTATCCCAATAAAGATCTTCCCGGAGGCGCACTGTAAAATCGACCTCCCTTGGTAGCTTGAGTATACCTTACAATACTCTGCTCCTAAAACTGCGCAGTCACTCTCAAATTGGAGCAAATTAATTTAAGAGTGGATCGATTTAATGGCTTTAACCAATGATTTGGCACAAAAGTCTCAGTTTAAATGTGAAAATGATATTTACTTTGTGATGATAGTTTCTCATGACAGCTTTTCATAACAGATTTGACATTTTGAGGACAAAACCAATAGATATGTTTGGTGGTTCTTGCAAGGTCCTCATTATATAGTTCTTCCACAATAAGGTACATTATTGTGGTTTTATTACAGCAATATCCCACAAAGTAGTGTCAACCAGTACACATATTCTGTGCAATGTCATTGTGACAGAAACATCTCTCCAAACTTGTGATCGTGAGTCTATGAAGAGCAGATGTTGAACAAAATGAACTTGCCTTACAAATCCACCATCTTTCTTTAATGAAAATCAATGTCAATTTCACAACAACTTCTACAGGAGTACACTGTACACACACCAGCATCTTAACACACATAAATCAGTTCTGCAGACACACCGTTACATGTACACTGTAAGTACTCTCTTTTAACACAGTGTGAGGCTATCTGTCAACAAAAGGTTACCGTTCAGGTCATACAAGTCTCAGACAATTAATACAAGCGGACAGCACTCGCATTAGAGGGGATAGCAGGGTCTGAAAGGCTTCTCTTCATTGTTAGCGAGGTCACTGGGTCTCGCCACAGTCGGGTCACATGTCCAATCAATTGGTTTCCATTCTCGACCTCTGAGGCGGAGGGACGCCTTCACATCAATAGGTTTTCCCAAGGCACCAGGCGAACTTCAGCACATACCTATCGCGCAGCCATTACAGACAGCTAGTGTGACACATCGGGGGTTGGATTTCACTGCAAATTATTTTGTCACATAAACACACATACACACAGTATGATCTCTGCTTGAGTAGCTACTGGTGCCGAGGTCGAGGAAGACATCTCACTTATCCACACCTACCTGGCCCTGATGACCTACAGAGTACAATTTTCCAAATCAGGTCCTTTCTCTCCTGCCCTAATTCTTGTCAGGTTTATTTTTAGCACAGGCAGAATAAATCCAGGCTGTTGACCTATCCCCAGCTTTCCTCAGGCCTAATTGGTTTGTGCCGGCATTCTCTCCGATTCAAATTAGTTTAGGAAAGGTCGAATATGAGGAGATTTTTGTCCAACATATCTGGGTTCTCTTATTTCACTTTTTGTCTTAGTATCACTTGACATTATTCATCACACCTGGAAGTTTGAAAAATGTCTTTCCATACAGAATAGTCCTAACTGTCCTTGAAATTACACGGAGCCAAAGCAGACAGAACTGGGCTGTTTTAGTAGAATGACAAAACTGTATGTCGTTCAGGAGACCATGTTTTTGCTGCATGTCAAATCATCATGCAGTGCCAGCATCTCAATTGTATTCATCCCACCTTTTTGTATGTGTTGTCTTTCCACTTACACACATCCTCGACCATCCCTGTTCAAACTAAACAAAATGAATTCATTTAACAAGATCAGTGTGATATCGTTATCCTGTACAAAATAACACAGTCATACAAAATCTAGACTAAGAGTCTAGAGCAGGGGTGTCCAAACTTGTTTCACCGAGGGCCACATACAGAAACATATAAAAAGGTCTGGGCCACTCCCGAGGGGTGAGGTTTATTGCCTCATAAGTTCTGTTGTAAATTGGAAAAATCAATCCAATGTAGGTAAATTATTCTTGGTACTTGAAAATGCTGAACAAAACAGCTCACAGCTCTCCATGGGATTTCATTAATTTTGTTAGCAGCTCATTCCTTCAAACAGAAGCTTCAGATAGCTTATAATAAGACAACACATGAAAGGTATATTTCAAGTTTGTTATGTCAATTTGTTCTTTGACTTTTTTCTTATCAACTTAGATTTGTTAGAACATGTTTTCTACTTTAATTGACTGAATTTATTTGAAAATGGGGCTTTCTTAACACATGAATACTGTGTAATATATTTGAACATATATATTTAAGATGTACAATATAAGACAAGCAGAAGTTTATTATACTTAAGTCATACTTTTTTAATTTGCTGAGCGAGGGCCACTTCAAAATGGTCCGAGGGCCGCATTTAGTTTGGACCCCCTGGTCTAGAGCCATGCTAGCAGCTCTGTAAGGCTGTACTGCACAGTAGTTGTTTGAGTGTAATGCTAACAACAGCATGCTAACATTCACACAATGACAATGTTATCATGCTGATGTTTGTCTCGTAAAATGGTAACCATGACCACCATTTTAGATTATCATGATTGCTAACAAATGGTAATTAGCATTAGACATATAACAGTTGAGGGGAGTGTCATTATAGTTTTGCAGATATTCAGACATCAGGGATCCCAGGTTTTCTTCATTCTCTGGGACAACAAATATGTGTACCAAATCTCACTGCAATAATCACCGTAATAATCAAGCTAATTCTCTAAAAAGGCCAACATGTCCTCCTAATTGCCTCTGTCATGTCTGCATTAGCTGCTACGAGCAAAGCAAATCTATAGTAATCACCGTGGTGGCATTTCGGGTAATGTAGGCGCCATCTATTCACAAGGAGAGGCTTCTAATGAAAAATGTCCATTGCGAGTCCAACAATGTTACAGGAGTGCAGATATAAATCAGTGCAGTACTCCTTTAATAAGAGTCTAGCAGAACGTTTTGTCTCATTTCTCTAAACTGCTTTGACTAATGACATTCTGATTCTGACAAAGCTGTGGTAAGGCCATTAAAAATAGACCCTGCCTCCTGTATTCAAAGAACAATGTAGCAGTGGGAGAGTAGAAAAGACCCCCTATCCAAACACAGCTTACTGTGATGTATCAGGCAGACGCATGAAGTATCTCATCAAGTGGCTGATGAAAGATTCATGACAAGAGAATAGAAAAACAAAGGAAAACTCCAGGTGGGCGGGAGAGACATTTAACCATGCACTAATGCTGCATGAGAGAAGTTTTTGCTGAACAATTATAATAGTGTTACAATCTGTTGATAACTAATATTCTTATTCAGGGCGTGCCTTTTTAATGGCAGAGATTATCAGCATAAACAGCGACTTGACTGCTTAATTTGCGTTTGGTAGTTCTGGCTGGATATCAAGTGGAACAAGATTTAAAAAGCTTGAACGTGCTGAATGCACCACTTAAATATCATTATACTAAAGCATTGGCCTGCAGCACTGCTGGTGAACTCTTTAACATGTGTTGCTGTAAACGCTGACAATGGAGAGCCACTCAAAAGGACTTTGGCTTGCATGGTGAAACTGAATATATATGAGACACATATCCATCTCTACTTGTCCTTAATCTCAGAGCTACTTCTGCAGCTGTCAGGGTGGTGCTCAACCCTCCATGCCACGGAATGAATAATTGATTTCCTCCTCACATGGGAAATTCCCCTTCCAGAGTATCACCCAGCATGCCTGAGCCCAGATATATGCAGAGAATGTCCTTCCTCGAGGGAAACGCGAACACAAAATCATACCACTTTTTCTTTAATGCTTCTTGAAGGGTTTGCCAGAAGAGTAGGTATCCAATTACTCCTCAAGGGGAGAGATAATTTGGGATGGTTTTAAGTGTGACAATATAGTCGCTCAATTGTGTTTGTACTCACACATATTATGAACTCCACAGTGTACTCTACAGTCTACACTGGGCTATATGAGCTATATTGGCTGTGTGACAAGTAGCGTTGTGTCTGCTTGAGGATGATGCCTTCCACAGGTCTTTTAACGCAGGATGCCTCACGACAAGCCAATAGCCGCGTTCACACTGCGGTACTTTTCCCACAAAGGTTCATGCGAACTTAGTTCATGATCGCGTTCACACCAAAAAGAGCCGGTACTAAAAGTAGTTAATGTGAACCTTTTTACCCCCTCGAGCGGCTCTTTTTTGAGAAAAGAGCTATATTCCTGATTGGCTGGGCGGATTGCAAACCACGCCCCGTAAAACTCCCAAAAAGTTTTGTGAAGCCGCCATTTTATTATCCTCGCATTAGCATTATTAGCATTAGCATTAGCCCAGCGCAGAAACGCAGAGAGAGTAATTTATGGCAACACAAAATAAAACATGGGAGCGGTGGAGATGAGGAGGTGTCGGCGTTCTGGCGATTTACTCGAAGGCTTCAGTAGAAGCTGCTGGGACTCCCAGCAGCTTCTACTGAAGCCTTCCCCAACTCCGGGGACTTCCGGCCGGGGACTTTGGGCGGCAGTATACGCCGTGAAGTGGTTTGCGGCCTGCCAGTAAACCCAAAGCAGAAGAAGAAGAAGTGACGTCAGCGGCTTCATTTGCCTAATCCACCCCCAGGGACTTTTTCTGGTGTGAACGCGATCTGTACTTAGTTCATGCGAACTAAAGAGTTCGCATGAACTAAGTTCACATGAACCTTTGTGGGAAAAGTACCGCAGTGTGAACGCGGCTCATGATATCATCAACCTAGAAACAACCTGGTGCTGATGTTATGATATTATGACACTTAAATGAACCTATATATAAAAGAAAACGTAATGGACCAATCATCACTTTTAAAGCCGTATCATTTGTAAAAGGGACATCCTGAGAGCTTTGTTCAAACTGATCTTGGCACACTTATGAACTTTTAAGGCTGCTGCAAATCTAATATGTATGTATGTATATATGTGTGCTAAAGGAAGCAAACAGAACTACATCAGCAGAAAAAACAAATTCAGCAAAAACTTCTCAGCTGAACCTTGAGATTCTACAATATAAAATCACAAGTACACTTGTTGATACGGTCTCGGTGGAGTACAATAAACACTTGCAATCAAATGTCTTGCTTGAGATACATAGCATGCAGTGTATACAATACGAGAGGACTGGATTTACTAATCCTGTGGGGCCATCCCATTGTTCGAGTGCCCAAAAGACACCTAAACCCATAAATGCAACGTCCATTTATTTCTGAAGGCTCATGGCTCCCAAAATACACAAACAGAATCACATGGCTCACTTTTGTTCAGTATGAACCCTGAGAAACGCAAAATATGTTTTCACACTGTGTGGCGAAGGCATTTCCTGTGCCAATCTCCCTCTGATTAGGGCGTGCCTTCTCCGTAGTCGAATGATGTCGTTCAAAGAATATAACAGGCATGGGCCTTGAGAAAAATAGCCGTTTGTTTTCAAGATAATAGGTGGTCCGACAAATTGACTTTCAGTCCAATGGGACATTTCTCTGACTGTTGGTGTTTCGGAAGAATAGTCCGTCTAATAGGAAGTCTCAACTCCTGAAGCACCTCGACACAATTATCAAGCTTCTCAAGGTCCAAAAAAAGTTGCATGTTAACTCTCATGACCCATTCAGTATCTTTGCACACAGAAAAAGCTTGTGCACTGTCTGCAACCCATGGAATCGGACTTCCATCACAGATCTGTTCACAACCTCATTTCACAACGAATTCCCCAGCGGTGCAGCAGCCTATTGTTATTTTTCAAAGTAACACTTGGGAGTGTAAACTTGTGTGGTCAGTACATCTCCAAAGCGCACCGTTTTTTATGTCCAAGGAATGGCAGAGCAGATTAATGGTGCGTTCCAACACTTCCTGGCAGCCTTCCTTCCCTTGGCATGGTGCCCCTCTGCAGATTGCTACGTGTTGCCTCAGCACACTGAATGGTAACATTTGAATGTTTCCTCTACAATGATCAGATTGAGTTTAGGATTATGTGGAGAAGAGAATATTCTTCTGTGTTTGAGGGCAGTGATTGTTGAATATGAATATTTAGAAAAAGGATTGCCGTTTAATATATTGGTTAGATGTAATCGTGATATGTTACACTGCATTACATTCCATCTACAGCTTCAGTTTGCTCAACAACGGCAGAGACTGTATTGCTTCTTACCTGCGTCACAGTCACATTGAGGGCATGATGATAACTTATACAACAGCATCTATCTGATGGTGCAAAGAAGTCTGAAACAAAGTTAAACTAAGTGCACTTTTAACTAGCTTTAATCTAACACACTTTACATTAATCTGAATAAATTGTATTGAAGTGAAAATGGCTCAAATTACCATTATACATTTCCATATTTGGCTAAATGTTTCCTTTGTTTGTCACTTTTGTTCATTCTCTTCCACAGTGAGATGCCAACTGGGAAATATCAAAGCCTGTTTAAAATATCCCACAAACCTGTAATTACAACTAGGGTGCAAACATCAATAACATTTACCATAAATCTGACATGATAGGGATGCTGAATAATTGTATCTCTTCGTCATCATCAATCTCCCTCCTTCTATAAATGACCGTCTCTCTTCCCATCATCTCCCTCTTGGCAGTCGGCCACGGCGGAGCTTTATCCACAGTCGTCCTGTGACAGAAGCCGGCACAACAGGAATATTTTTCATGAAGATGCCACAATCCCTGCTCCCTCTGGGAGCCGAGCCAGGGGCTGTTTTCCATAATCAGGTCAATCACAAACAGCGACCGCAGATTCCTCACACACACACACACACACACACACACACACACACACACACACACACACACACACGCGCACACACACACACACACACACACACACACACACACACGCGCGCGCACACACACACACACACACACACACACACACACACACACACACACACACACACACACACACACACACACACACACACACACACACACACACACACACACACACACACACACACACACACAGGGTAGAGCTGATCCTGGAGGTCGGCCCTGTGTGGAAGAGTGATCACGAGAGCATGGCAGCAGCTCTGAGACCAGCAGTGATGAGGGAAAGCAGGCGTCCTCACCTAACCTGAGCGAGCAGGTGCAGTGAGGCAGCACACTTAAATTCTGCTGTTTTTTTTTAAAGTCAACAGTAAACTTGTGCATAGTAATGAATACAAGCACACTCACCAGAGATCTGTGCAATCAGAAAAACAGGCAGACACATTGTTATACTTGCAAGCAATAAACATGTTGTTGCTTTCAATTTCTGTTTGGACAGATACAGTTGGATATTTCTCGACAGGAGCAAAACTTTAAATGAATGCAAGTTGTGTTGGCGGATAAAGTCAACTTTTGAACAGAAGTGCAATAAAAGCCATCTGTAAAGTTCAGTGTATTGCGAGTGAACGTCGCACTGCTGAGAAAGTCGTCTAGAAATGCACACATTCCAGAGCTGTATGGCACGTATAGGTGCAGACAACAAATAAAGAAAAGTAAACAGCAATATTAAAAAGATGGAATTTCTATCAAGGTAAACTTAAGTTAGTTTATGTTATGCATTTAAGGTTAGATAAGCAATATGCTAAGTGTTTTGAAAGCAGGTTTATGGCAGTGTACATTTACATAATAATATATCTAGAGAGAGGTTAACTATGTGACCTGAAACTCTGCAGGAAAGAGTCTCCAAGGACTTTAGTCTCGGCACAAGAAGGGAAGGACAAGTGATGACGCAAAGATCCTCTATGTGTGTCAAAGTAAAGAGCTTAGAATAAAATAATCTATTGATGCTTCCCGAAATACAGCCCGAACTTCTACACTTACCTCTCAAGCTTTGAAATGAGTTTAAACTGAAGAAAAGACAGAAAGTAATATCTCCTGCCTTTACAACAGCCTGCAGAGGAAGATGACCAGATCAGAGTGTCCAAGGAGGATGAAGCAAATCTTAGGTTGAGAGCTTCAGCTTTGGAAAAATGTATTGGAGGCCAACTCAGTGTCTCACCACGCTGAATAAGGAGAGGTGCCAAACAACTGAGTCAGAGAAAATGAAAATGGAGAGAAACATGATATCAGTCCTGCTCACTACAGAGGATGGAGAGCTGAAAGTGACAGATTTCATTACAAAAGAAAGAGGAAGAGAGCTTATGTAGACATGGCTGTGAAGCTGAAGGAGGAGGAGCCAATGAGGAGACCCCCAGATGTATAGCTCCTGCAAGTCTCAAATGGATCCTGTCACATGTCTTAAGGGTTTAAAAACATGGTGACATGCAGGTCTTAAAGAACCTGGGCAAGATGCTGGAGGTCTGTCGGCAGCGTATTAACAGAAGCAAAGGACAAAGAGACAGGACATGAGGAAGCAGTGATGGAGACCATAAAGTGTCCTCTGACCTGGAACTGTGGGATATTAAAGCTGACCTTAGCAGGAAGCATTCCCTCAGGATCACGATGACCGCTCTCTGCAGGACGTACAGCAGTCGAGCACCTGAGACTATTACACACCTGAACTTTTGAAACAACATCCATAACATTCATCTGGCTGCAACTTACAAATTATTTATCTAATATATCATATTCCAATCGCTTGTATAATTATAGATTCTTATTGCTTTATTTCACTTTTTTTCTTTTTGTATTTACGTGCACTATTTTTTCTGTTTTTCAGTTGTATTGTGTTGCACTGTTGGAGGAGCCTGGGACCTAAGATGTTCATCATCATAACTACACTGTAGCTATGTATGTATGGCTAATAAAAGCCTTAAGTGTTTGTGTTCACACAGACGTCCTTGTTCCTCGTTAGAAGGACAGAAGTGGTGAACGCAGACACTACAAGTTCAAGAACCCATGGGATTGCAGACACTGGGCTGCTGTCTGTATTTCAGGTGCAAAGATAAACAAAAATCTTGTGGTAGTGTACGGAGCCCTGGGGGGTATACTGCGAAGCAGGATTTTCGCTTAGCCGGCTAAATTCAGGGGAAACTCCGGTTTTCCGGTCCTACGAAGCTGGTTCTCTTTTTAGCAGGCTAGATCTCCATGGTAATATATGCTAAGCAGCTAACCTGGTCGGGACCAGGTTAGGTTGCAGGCTAAGAGCTCAACTCAGTGAAAGCACCGCCTGCCTGCTGACCAATCAGAGCTCAGTGTGGGGAGTTTAAAGCGATCAAGTCATATTACAGGAGAAAGGAAATACAGAAAAACTGCCGTTGCAGGAAAGACGGCCGGCAAAAATCACCGACTGTGTGAACGTGAACATTAATAGAATATCACCTCCATCTTCAGAGCAATCTGACTATTATAACATTAGCGTTAAGAAAGCTTACTTAAATATCGGCCACAACATAAGTAACCGGATCAGAGTACATTAAGTACAGTCCGCGGCATATCACTTCATAATGTATCATATCTCCTTATCTGAGTCAGCTGAGCCGTATCTGGCCGTGCAACACTCACAGTGTCACATACTGTATGCAGAAGTATTATTTTAAGCAACACATAAGTTGACGAAACACTCGAGACAAATGTAATTGAAGTCAGATCGTGTTTTAGACGGGGCAGTGATATCATAAACCTGTTAATGTACGCATTCAAACACTTGTTCTGTTCCAGCTGTATTCACCTTGCAGGTGCAGCTATGTGGCTTTTATCCTGGATCAAGTGTTTAAGTCATGGATGTTTAAAGTTTAACTTCTTCATTTTTGACTAGTATTAAAGTTCACTTTTCATTCAGGAAGTATGACGCTGCGCTGTCAGTGCGCTTCTCCATGTTTGTGATTGGTCGAATGCTCCAAATACCACCCCTTTCATGTGAACGCGCACCTAACTAGATAGGACACGGCTGGCTTGAGCGATCCACTTGATAACCAGCGTCGTAGTACAGTTTAGCGAGAGCGCGTATGTTTTGGATTAGGCCAACCGGCTAACTCAAACATATCCAGGTTGGGTTGAACCAGGTTCGCAGTATAGGCCCCTGGAGGGTTCACAGAGAGAACAATAAATAAAACGTGGCCACGCTTTAGTAACTCGTGCGCACGCTTTAGTAACTCGTGCGCGAGTTACTAAAGCGTGCGCACGAGTTAATAAAGCATGGCCTCGTTTTATTTAAATTGAGGGATTCCTGTCCGTGACTCACAGAATCTGCTGCTGCCCACAGCTGTTTTATAGAAGGAAAACATCCTTCACTTTATGAAATCTCTGTGGCACCAGTGGCCTGTACTACGAAGCAGGATTTGCTATTTACACTATTCATTCATGACGCTGCGCTGTCCGCATGCGTCTCCATGTTTGTGATTGGTCAAATGTTGGTAACCCCGTCCCTTTCACGTGAACGCACTCTCAGCCGGACAGAGAAACCCTGGTTGATTTGCTGAGTTAATAACCAGCTTCGTAGGACCGCTTAGCGACATCGCGTTTGTTAGGGTTAGTTAAGCCGGGTAAATCAAACATATCCAGGGTCTGTTGAACTGGCTTCGTCGTACAGGGCACTGGAGGCAGTAACGTGTAATTCAGCAGAATCTGAGAAGAGCAGCACCAGCTGCAAAGAGCGGTGCCTTTTACTGTTTACTTCACTGCGTTGCCCTTCATTAGAACCGCTGGATAGAGATCGAGGCTGCTACGTTTAACCACACACATCGAACTACCAGAGTATTCCCCCTCGTTTTATGAAGGATATGTCCTGTCACCGGGGCGCATGCTGTGTGTGTGTGGGTGTGCTCAGCTCCGCTCTGTGTGTGCGTGTTCGGTGTGTTTGTGTGTGTCCGACACCCCCGGCATTTGTTTTCAAATGACCACGAACAGTAATACACAAATCTGGTTCTCCATAGTTATGTGTGTATTCCCAAGTGAAAGAAATTCGTTTAATCTTAATCTCGATGTGCTATAGTCCTGCCGGAGTGCACCGGAACGAACGATACTATCATAAACAAATGCCCACGCACACACAAAACGAGGCCACGCTTTAGTAACTCGTGCGTGCGCACGAGTTACTAAAGCGTGGCCACGTTTTATTTATTTTTCTCTCAATGAACCCTCCAGGGCTCGGTAGTAGTGCAATGTTCAAGTCAAGTCAAATACAAGGCTGATTTATTACATACAGTCATGTATGAGAAAACTATTTTTGATTCATCGTGCATTACCTGAACTTTGAACATAATTGAAAAGTCTATGCATTTTGAGCAAAGGCCTAATAAATGTCAAGGTCAGAGAACTCTGAGAAGTATGAGTATAACAATCTGTGGGGTGACTTTATGGAATAGTTTGGAGCAGGAGTTAAAACAAAGCACAAGCATAATTCAGTTTAAAAGGATGTACAGAAACACTTTTTGGGAAAACTATGAGAATGAAGAGAGGTGATTGAAGATGAGAAATGATTGTATATGTATGTATAAATGTAAATCTAAGTAGGAATAACTTGCATAATGATTTAAAGGACAACCATTGATCAAGTAAGGGGTGGGAACTAATAAGCATCTGCTCCCTCCTGCTCCCTTTCGGACACATATGATTTATTATTATTATTAATATGAAGACTTTTTTTATTGAATATATAAATATCATCATGAATGTGGATAAATACTGTATTTTAACAATACGGTATTCTGTTTTTCACATTTGATATTTTTTATTTGTTATTTTTTTAATCCGTTGAAATTAAATTAAATGAAATATCTGTGAGAAAAACATGGCCTTTGTTTCTGTCAAACACATGCTGACTGTATGTAATTAGACTAAATAATATGAATAAGGATGTCATTTTAAGATGTAGCTCATACGTTAAAATATCAAATATGCATCATAAAATAACGTAATAAAACATATTTTTTCCTTCAGTGAAGTCTGTGCTTTGTTTTGTTCCAAGCAAAACACCTACGTGCTTGTCTAAGATGTACTGTGAGTCACACATAAAAAAGCTTTCATGATTTCCTTCTGATGACAACATAATTGATCGTACACACAGGGATCCCCATCACTGGGAATATAACACATGGTGTGCCTGAAATACTGCCATATTAATTGGGCATAACAGGACAGAAAAAATGGGGAAATACAAGTTTCTCAATGTGAAGCTTTTACATTTGTACTTATTAGACGTGACGAGGGGGTCACACGCTGTCAATGTCTCGTTGGGAACAATAACCACGTTAGTGGTAATTGTTTGTTGATTCAAAACAAACCAGCTCTGTCTGCCATTCTTGAGAATCTGCCAACAATGGTACAGAAATTACAGGATTATTTCATCACTTAAACCCACGGCAAATCCACAACAATATAAACCACCTTTTTATTTCTGGAATGCATCTCGACCATCTATCTGAAATGGTGTCCAATAAGCGAAAGCAGGGGTAGACAGTCTGTCAGAGCAGGGGCAAACAGCTGGCTTATTATTGGGGGAAATTAGAAGGACTGGAAATCGGGAGAGTTGGCTCTTATCGACCAATTATTTGGTACGGTTGCAAAACTTCAAAATAAATCAAAAGTATCTCTTCCTTGGTTTGGCAACTACATGACAATGCCTCTAAAAGCACAATCAAAGAGGTATGAACACATAACAGTAAACAAAAAAAGGGGGCTTAGATGTCACTATATTATCAGTCGGCCTCCGTCACTACATCATCCCAGTGCACCTGGAAGGCTCGACAGCTCGTTCTGCCGACCTGATGCAACCGGCCTTGTCATGCTCTCTGGGATATGAGGCGCGTACAATGGGAATGCGTCACCTCGCTCCAAAACACATGAATAATCCATTACCTCAGAGGCTCCGAGGGAAGCTCGGGCTTCTCTGAGCAGCTTTCACTCAAACAGACCGTCGACACAAGACACAGGTGTTACATGCACTCGACAGAAGGGGGGTGGGTGAACAACAGCGACACCCTCGGCTGTTTTAATCAACAGAGTTTTTTGGGGGGAAGTTTAATTAGTTTTTTCTATAGTAGTTGTTTTGGTAAAGTCAGAGTTTCAAGTTTCTAAGGAATTTCATGAAGTATGAATATACGCATTGCATCCAAAACATTATGTTATGTTGGCACAAAACACACTTTAGGGAAAGTACATGAAATTGGGTAACTATGAAATGTATTCCTTGCCACTAATTTGAGGAACTTATTTGGACACAATTACTAGAGAACTACCACATGTATTCCTAAAATGAAATGCATTAATCTACTTTTTAATGACATGATTAGGGGCATTACTAATACAGGCTGCAAAAGACCATGAAGAGTTACCAATCATTCTTAGAATAACTGTAACCTGGCTATGTAGGTGTCATTTTATAGAAATAATTATATCATGCCATGAAATTGTTAATTTCAAGGCACACAATGCATTCCTTGAAGTAGACTAGGATATTTTTGCCTCTCCTAACAATTAATTTCAGTTATATTTATCACCAAACTATTGTCTAGATTAATTGTTTAGTCTATAAAATGGGGCGTCGACAAGTTATGCTGTTTGTGGAGCAACTGCTTGTACAAAGTTGCCACAGTCTCTAGACTAGGATAAAAGAAAAAAGCAATGCCCCTTCCCGAATATAGTCGTGTCTGACGGAGAGACTATAATAGCACAGTCATCTGCCTCACCTGGTACAGAACATTGCTCTGGCACCGACTGTCCCATCGTTCCTCCTCATTCTGCAGCACTGCCACACCAACTCCCTGTGGAACATATAATGAGCAACCTGCATACTGTGTGTGTGTGTGGGGCGGGGGGGGCGTGTGTGTGTGCGTCACAACTTTAACTTTTTACAACTCACCTCCTCCTCTTCCTCCTCCAACCCTTCATCATATTTCTTGGCTTTTTGCCCACACCCACATTGCCATCATCATCCCGCGTGCTCAAAGACTCATCGTGTTTGGGTGTAACTATGGCGAAGACAGCCTGATTTGGAGTTGTCGTGTCGTGTAGTTAGGATATTGATAGAACAAACAACAACATTTAGTAATGGAAAATATGTTGTCTGGTATGACTGGTACGATGAGGCTTCAGGAGAATAAATAGGAACTTTGTAAAAGGTGGAAGTGATATATTTCCCACAGACAGCCTTCAGGCATGCATTCAAATAATGTCATAATTACCAATACATTTTAGGATTCATTTCAAAATCCTTTTATTTGCTTTTAAATCCCCAAATGGCATGACCCCACCATATATTTCTGAGTTGCTAGACCCTTACACGCCCACCCGCCCTCTCAGGTCAGCGGATCAACTGCTCCTGAATCAGACCGGCCTCCACACTGCCTGCTTTTAAATCGCTTCTAACCCACCTCTTCTCCTTAGCGTATTAACATCTTTTAGAGTGTTGCTTTTATTGCTTTTAAATTGTCTATTGTTTTTACTTGTACTTGTTTTATGGTGTGTGAGCTGTGCTGTGTTATTTTTTGTATGTTTTGTTTATTTGACTGTACAGCACTTTGGTCTGGAGGTTTAAATTGCTCTATGAATAAAGCTGTATTGTATTGTATTGTATAATTAGCTTAACAAATACCACATGGTATTCTTTTGGTCAACGTAATACTCGTCAGCTCTAGTTTCTCAGATTAAATACAAAGATAAAAAGAAAAGTATCATGATTATTTCATTTAAAAGTAGGAGAAAGTAAAGAGAAAAGATCATTAAAACTACTCGACTTATATCTAAAATGGACGAGGAGTGTCTGTTCTAATTTGGCAAAGGGTTTGAGGACATTATGAATGATTGATCCTCCTGCTAAAACATTCAAACTTGCTTTTAATTACTGCTGGGTGTTCAAATGAAAAGATCCATTTATGTGCAAATAGACTAGAGTAGATCATGTCACGCTAATTGACACTGGAGACTACATGGAGGATCATCAGTACACTAATGGACAACAGCCATAGTGTCCGAGATATAATCCGTCTTCAATTCATTGCTGATACCATGGAGTGCTGAAAGCTCACAAGTGACCCAGAGTCAGCTCTCACTGTGAGCCGCGCTCTGCTAATGGCTCAGATGTTGCTGTGAGGAAAAGCTTTTTCCTACGTGTGTATGTAAATTGAAAAAGGATGCAAAAAAATGTATCATTAACTGACTGCTAGTACACACCACATGATATGTTCGGGCAAAAAAACAATTGATTTTCTGGTTAGACTTTAAGTGTTAAAGGAAAGGGAGAATTAGCACAGTGTACTATGCCACCACTAGCCTCCAAGGATGTGTGACAGGAGCAGAGGAGAGGTTATAAAAGCTCTCTGTAGAATAAAGGAGAAGAGGAGGAAATGTTTTTTTGGGCCTGAAGGATAACAGTAGCCCACCATTTGCTTTGTCTAACCTTTAAGCATATTAAAAAAGTGCAGTATCCTTTAATAAAACTCATACACTCAGTTCTGCCCTTTCCTGCTGTAACCTCTCTCTGGGTCTTCCTTTCAGGGCAAGTGGCTTTGTCAAGAACATGATAATAACGTTGGGTTTGGTTAGAGTGTGGTCTCGGTGTGTTCCTGAGTTTTGTGGAGAACAGGATGTGGATATTGGACAAAACATGTTTCAGTGCAATTAGGTTCCCTCTGTGACAGGAGAGTGGACTAATGATCCAGAAAAAGTATGACTATGCCTATGTGTGTCCACTTTGGCACATGTAGTTATGTAAATGTAGCATAAGGTATATCTCACAGTGTGTGCTATAGTGGTCAAGGTGACTTCTACTGCCAGATAACTGCGTTAACAGCAGTGCCCTGTCAGGTATCATCACGTCTCTCAGGAGGATGCACAGCTTCAGGAAGCAACAACTACACGTCAATAATGCAGTTGGTAGCAGTCCAGAAATGCTCCTTTATAGAAGTGTTACCTGTTATTCTCTAAGGAGCTATTTACTGGGAACAGATCAACCGTAGGTATACTGGTGTGGAGATTTGATCAACAACTACAGTAGTAGAGCTGATTTGTCGATTGATCTTTTTCTTGATTGTCAGATAATTAAATTCCTTATTTAAGAATAAACAAGTAACATCTGGGTGAGTTTAGGGTCCTCAAATGTAAATATTGGAAGTTTATTTCTAGTCTTCTATGAAAGGGAAATTAATACCTTTGGATTTGGACTGTTGGTCACAATTTAAACTAGCAACTTTAAGACATCATGCTTTGGAAACTTTGATGGAGATTTTATAGGCTAAATATTACAATAAATCATCAACATAATTATGAGCAGATGCGTGAATGATACAAAGGGTGTTTCTCAATGTCGAGGAAGGCTGCTCCAGAGCCACTACTACGTCATCGAGTCCCGCCGAAGGACTGTTCCAATGTCCAGCATACTTGGAATTCTACCGAGGCCACGTACTGTGTAGCGAGAAATTTTCGAGGCTGCACATGTTTAGACTCCGCGGTCTTAAAATCCCCACAATGCTTTGCGCACGGACACATTTCCAAATCTTTGGCGGAATTAGCGCTCCATTTAAGGCGGGGCTTCGCATATGACGCACACCTGCACACCTGTTAGCCTGTTCCACAATTCTTCATTTTCCGAGGCTAGGAAGGATTCTTGCCTCGCTTCTAGGGATGTAACGATACCAAAAACTCACGGTACGATAATATCGCGATAAAAAGTCCACGGTACGATATTTATCGCGATATTGAAAAATAAAGAAAAAAAATGTGAATTTTTTATTTTATTTTACTTGAATTTTTTTTCTTTATTAAATAATAAATCTGATTTGTACAGTATTTTAGTAGGATAGTAGTATTTTAAAGTGTCAACAATATAATAATCACACCCTGCAATAGAATAAATCAAGTAACTCAACTCTAACTCACTCACTCAGCATCATCAAGGTTATCTTTTAGGAATATGAGCATGTCCACATTTCCAGGTAGAAGCTGGGATGTTTGGGCATTTACAATATCCCCTGCTGTGGAAAAAACTCTCTTGCTTGGTACTGATGTTGCTGGGACAGAGAGATATGCTTTGGCCATGGGTAAAACTGTGCATTGTCTCTCCACCACTTCAAAAACAATACCGTTTTTGCCAAGAAGGTGAGGCTTATTGACAGGGCGAGATATAAACATACTGTTGTACTTGTCAATGTCTCTAGGTATGTACATGTATCCCTGTAAATACGATGTCCTTTTGTGTTATCTGTTGTTTTATGTTCATGTTGTAACCTACTTGCTGCCATGTTGGACAGGTCTCCCTTGAAAAAGAGATTGATGATCTCAATGGGACCATCTGGTTAAATAAAGGTTTAAAAAAAAATCACGGTATATTTTGTCAGTCTCACAACGGTATTGAGACATTTGTTTGCCGCTATATTCGATATATCGTTACATCCCTACTCGCTTCTGAAGCAAGTGACTCGGAAGACGTGCTACCAAGCAAGCGTCCTTGACATTGAGAAAGACCCAAAGTATTAGTTGCAGCCCTTTGCACACTTGATATGATAATTGTAAATGGGTGATAGTGTTGCCAAAAGCTGTATAATATACATTATATATGTGCATTTAACAACATAAATACAGCTTGCACCTTTAGTACCTGGACTCTTTTGTGCTGACTAATGTATTTTCTATCATTCTCATGAGATGCTGCAGATTGTCCATTCATACAGGCGCCATAAAGTGTTTGTCAAAATAATTATACATGATGGGATCAGTGGGTATTTTTCAAAACGTGTATTTTTCTCATGTTTGTCTGTTTTTATTTAGTTTAGCAAAGCAATGTGTAACTTGTTTTAAAGGTCTACATAAATAGAGTGTATTTATTTAGTCACGGATCACAGCTCTAAGATTATAAAGTCATTATCTTTTCCTGTTTATCCAGTGCATTCTGTGATCCCCGGTGTGACCCTCACATCAGAGTGCAGAGGCAGAGTTAACTAGAAATATCCAAATCTCTGCTCCGGCACACAGTTTGGGATTTAAAATCAACAGGTATAATCCAACATGTCCCATCATTAAGCGCTGCCTGCATTTCATCTGGAATATTGAGGTAAAAACAACAACACACACAGTGGGTCGGAGACATCTGTGACACCAAGTCGCTGAGAACAGTGCTGGGGGGGGGGGTCTTGTTTACCACAATGAAATAACTGACTTCTACGACTGGCCTCAGGACATCGATCCAAAGGTCTCTGAGGTGCTGTGTGAGAATAGTTCCACGCGGTTGATCATACTCTGACTCAAACATGTCTTTGACCAGCGGCAGCGAGCCACATGTATAAGCATTTCTGCTTTCAATTCAGCATCAAAGAACCGTCATTATATGAACGCTTTGGTTTGTTAAATGGTATTTTATGTATTGTGAGCCTCAATGTTACATGCTTTGAATTATGTTATCAACTTGTTATATTACACTGAACAAAAATATAAATGCAACACTTTTGTTTTTGCTCCCATTTTTCATGAGATGAACTCAAAGATCTAAAACATTTTCTATATACACAAAATAACCATTTCTCTCAAATATTGTTCACAAATCTGAAACAATCTGTGATAGTGAGCACTTCTCCTTTGCCGAGATAATCCATCCCACCTCACAGGTGTGGCATATCAAGATGCTGATTAGACAGCATGATTATTGCACAGGTGTGCCTTAGGCTGGCCACAATAAAAGGCCACTCTGAAACGTGCAGTTTTATCACACAGCACAATGCCACAGATGTCACAAGTTTTGAGGGAGCATGCAATTGGCATGCTGACAGCAGGAATGTCCACCAGGAGAGGTGTTCTCTTCACGGATGAATCCCAGTTTTCACTGTTCAGTGTGGCGTCGTGTGGGTGAGCGGTTTTCTGATGTCAATGTTGTGAATCGAGTGGCCCATGGTGGTGGTGGTGGGGTTATGGTATGGGCAGGCGTATGTTATGGACGACGAACACAGGTGCATTTTATTGATGGCATTGTGAATGCACAGAGATACCGTGACGAGATCCTGAGGCCCATTGTTGTGCCATTCATCCACGACCATCACCTCATGTTGCAGCATGATAATGCACGCCCCCATGTTGCAAGGATCTGTACACAATTCCTGGAGGCTGAAAACATCCCAGTTCTTGCATGGCCAGCATACTCACCGGACATGTCACCCATTGAGCATGTTTGGGATGCTCTGGATCGGCGTATACGGCAGCGTGTTCCAGTTCCTGCCAATATCCAGCAACTTCACACAGCCATTGAAGAGGAGTGGACCACCATTCCACAGGCCACAATCAACAACCTGATCAACTCTATGCGAAGGAAATGTGTTGCACGGCGTGAGGCAAATGGTGGTCACACGAGATACTAACTGGTTTTAGGACCCCCCCAAAAAAGCAAAACTGCACGTTTCAGAGTGGCCTTTTATTGTGGCCAGCCTAAGGCACACCTGTGCAATAATCATGCTGTCTAATCAGCATCTTGATATGCCACACCTGTGAAGTGGGATGGATTATCCCGGCAAAGGAGAAGTGCTCACTATCACAGATTTTTTCAGATTTGTGAACAATATTTGAGAGAAATGGTTATTTTGTGTTTATAGAAAATGTTTTAGATCTTTGAGTTCATCTCATGAAAAATGGGAGCAAATATAAAAGTGTTGCATTTATATTTTTGTTCAGTGTATGTAAAGTCACTGGAGAGCCCCTTTAAATACGGATTTTTACTGGATGAAAACATCGCAGTCATTAAACCACCTTTATGACAGACATGTGCCATTAAAAGGTCTTCACATGAACCACCTGGTGGCTTTTTGAAAACATCTCAGAGTGATGAGAGGTGGATGCGTCTGCATGTATTCTGAGGCCGCTTGATGGGTTTTAGGAGGATGTGAGTACACATAAATGGTTATTTTGTGTATATAGAAAATGTTTTAGATCTTTGAGTTCATCTCATGAAAAATGGGAGCAAAAACAAAAGTGTTGCATTTATATTTTTGTTCAGTGTAATTTGTTTTTAGGGTGGCTTCACAACATCTGTCCATGGACTACAGATCAATAAAATGCTTATGAGTAACTGGCACTTTGACAAAAATGTCTATCAATGTGCAATGAACCTGTTAAATAAATGGGAAAGTGGAATAATACAATAAATGGTGTTAATAGTGTAAATGGAGCTGCTTTTGGTATCCCTCAGGGTTATTTATCCTCTCTTGGACTCAAGTCTGCTACAGCAACTCAGATTCTCTTTAACTGCAGTAATAGAATTTAAATTAAAAGATTTTCATCTGACTGCAAAGTCTTGAGAAAGAGAAACAACCTTTACTCCTGTCTGTTGCAAGATCTAGCACTTAATGCTCAGACATCTCAAAATCAAGACATGCACTTTCCTTTCTATTTGATCCTTACTTTTAATCAACACTTTGAACCTAAAACACTGTTACCAACTTACTTTTAGCTGTTTTGCCCTTAGAGTTGCTTCAGGTCACATATATCTGTTAGTATTTGCATTCAAATTGATGTGTCTCAATGAATAAAGTCGGATTGTTCCTCTAATAAAACATGGATTTGAGATTTCACTGTGACTCATACTCTCACACACAGATGACAGCGTGGCTGCTGCTCCATGCTAACATGAGTCAGTGTTGGGAATTTAAAATTGTATTTTGCAGCATCTGATACGACAGCTGCGGAGGATATTGAATGTAATACATACTAAACAATAAGATGGTGAGATGTGCTTGTAAGTAACGCTGGTAAAAAATGATGGAGCGAAGGCCAAATTGGAACTGAAAGATTGTTGTATTCAAAATAAAAAGTAGTGGTATGTTAAGGTTAAATTCTAACAACGCCGGAGCAGCTATACTGAATAAACACAGACTGTTTGTGTCGGATACATTTATTCAGATGGCGACTATACAAACAGTCTTTGAGTTGTCTATTGGTTTGCCTGTCACAACATACAAATGTGCTAGCACCTAATCCTGTGTGTGATATTGGCAGCGCAGTGGTTTACTATAATCCCAGGACATTGGCTGCAGCCAGGTTGTAATCCAAGGTCAGTCCATCAACCGTGACGGGTCAAGCGCATCGTTATGTTACATAATGTTCACTTTTAGCGTAATAGGTGATTAAAACCGCTGCAATAGAGCTGACAAGTGTCTCCTTTTACTGGCCTATTTGTTTGGAAGCGTTCCTAAGCACTATGCCAGTAACAGAAAGTAGTGTGCAGGGAAACTAAATCCATTTATTGCCGAGCAGATGAATACAACATAGAAACAAATCTTCTTAGAGATTTTCCGTCTGAGTCTAACCACAAAGGGGAACCTGAATAAAGATCAAATGAATGTGCAGCCACAAATAGACAAAAGAGAACAAGCAATACAAGCAAAGAAAGGTTTTTAAAGTATAGGGTATATGGAAAGAAAAGTAGTGTTTGCAGAAGAACTAAATCCAAGGCTATGCAGAGGAATTTACTGCAATATCTCTATGAGAAGCAATGAATTATCCTTTACCATCATACATACTACACAACCATGCGTTGGTATTGGGTCAAACTCATAACAATATTCTGCAACCTGTTCATGGAGTAAACCTGAAGAGAATGTCTATTATATTTTATAACACTTTTCTTATTGTGTGTTTTTTAGAATACTTAAAAAAAGTATTGCAAGTTGGTCAAGAAAGGATCATATCCCGCAGTGTTTGTTAAACCAGACAGATATCCAAAGGAGGCATGCTGTGTACACGTCCCTCCTGTTTTACCGTCCTCTCTTTCCTCAAACAACGACACATTTCAACAGCCTGCCGCTCCTGTAATGAGAACATGCTCTTGCTTTTAGCTCAGCATACATGTGTGTAATGCAAAATGCTAACAAGATTGTCTCCTGCTAACCCAGCTTCCTTTCAGCTTATTCAATACTAAATTGCTTCACAGCAAATTCAGTTTCATCAATCATAGAGTTATGAAAAAACATGTCACCGGGCCACGTGATCAGTGGCGTTTCTATATGTACAAAAGTGGTGGGGCACAAAAAACTCAGATGTCTATATATAAGCTTCTGCAGTGAGGTTCATGGCTGGTGAGGCACTGGCACTGACTCTTCAGGTTTACAAATATTATATTTTGACCTAAATCAAAATATAATATTATTTTCAAAAGCTTTTTTAGTCTGATGCTTCAATTAATTTTAAACAGACAGTTCAACAAAAGGATACCCAAAAATATAATTTTATCATTTAAATATTGAATTGTTCTCTCTTACTAAGATCCCATTTTCAATAAAATGGTGGTCTTACCTTGACTTGAAGATGAAGTCCATTTGCCTATCCTTCTGGACAAAAATCTCTATTACTTTTTTGTAAAAGTCGTCCTTATCTTCTTGTAGTTTCAAAAGTCTATCATAAATCTAAATGATGATTTATGATTCGAAAATGATACAAGTAGGGTAGACATGTGCAGGGCCGTATCCAGGATTTCCTATATACCGAGGTCCAAACATGTTAGGGAGGTTCGGGTGGTACCCCCCGAGATTTTTGGGATTTTCATGATCTAGTTAGGTGCTTTTTAAGTCCTGTGGGGGGGTCACAAATTGGATAATATATTGATTTCAAACCATGTCAGTGGGCTGCAGTATACATTATTTTTGAAAGTGTAATACATAAGAATCAGTTGATTGTTACTATTAATGATCTGGACATGCAGAAGAGGCTAAAATGATCACAAAACATTGTCAACATTCATTTTCCATGTCTCTCTCCTTTCCATAACCTGCAGCCTCTCTTCCATCTTCTTGAGTCTCTCTGTCTTCTTCCTGTTCATTACTCTCTCTGTCCTCTCCTCTTTCTCTTTGTTCAATCTCTCCCTCGTTGTTCACTTTTTGCTCCTCCTCACTTGTCTCTCCTGCTAGTGAATTAAAAGCAATTCAGCAATTTAGTTAATTTCACTTGTTTGTTTGATTCTCAAAAGAGAACAAAGATGTAAGCAAATGGTGTTTTATACAATTATATGTTATTATGACATCCTAACTGCAATAGATGTATGTTGTTTAAAAAGTATGCCTATTGTAAATGAAGACTATTGTTATAGATAGATACATAGATAGATACATAGATAGATAGATATATGGGCTTATTAAGCCTACATTCTTTTGTGTGACTGTACCTGCAGTTCCTCCCTGACTTCCATCACTTTCTCTCTCTCTCTTTCTCTCTGCCTGTCCTGTCTCTTCCTTACCAAAGCAGAGCTTCGACTGACGTAGTCTTTTAATTATATCTGAGTCAGTGTAAAAAGAAAACAATACAATGTTATATCTTCAATGTTTTATTCAAATTGAAATGAAAGAAAAGCATTACAACTTTTGTTAAAACGTAATCCTTCTGACATTGGATGAATGTAATTAACTATAGCTCTCTAGCTAGTTTATTCACGCAATTTAACCCAAAGTATAGCCTATACTATAGCTGCTGCAATATAAGTTAGTGTGTGCATGTTGTCGGACGTCCACTGACTAACGTAGAGCGCTCACACAGGATCTGCTGTTCTTATTATGTCCTGATGAACAGAAACACAAGCAGCCCGCTGGACTCAGATCTCTAGATACCTCATCACTCCTTCGCTGCTCCGGTTCAAGTCCGGGCTGCGGAGGTTTGTTGAGTTGATACATGTCGTCTTCTTCTGTTTGCTTTAATCGAGGCTACGTAGTTATGCAGCGCCCCCATCGTCAGTAAATGGAAGTACTACAAACAACCCGGTTTAGTGCAATTATTTCACAAGTTTTGTTATATACACAACTCGAAAAATATTACCGAGGTCCGGACCTCGGTGACCTCAATGGTAGATACGGCCATGGACATGTGGATATTATCCGGCTGAACAAAACGTGCATTTATCTAACAGCTACGTTTCCCACAGATCTTATTTTGAGCTATTTTCTAAAATCCCATGGAGAAATCTCATTGCTTTTTTGTGGAGGGAAGCCATGCGCAGCTTACTTCCGGGTTTTAGGACGCGTCTCTCTCCTCCTCTTCACACACCACACTTTTTGCGGCACACGTACTTACAGCCAATCAGCTCTGAATGATGTGAGATGACGTATGGTGGGGATGGCAGCACTTTGCCCCTATGGTCATTCTTTTTTGCCACATACATTAAATAGGAAAATACTCTGAGCATGCACAGTGTAGTTTTTACAGTTACCGTTCACTTAGACAGTGAGAGGGTGGGGCAGGATCGGGTTTTGTCCCACATGGCTAAACAGCTCAATAGGCACACACTGTAGACACTAATTAGAAGAACACAGACTAAAACAGCAATGTACAGACGAATCAGATGATTAAACATGATCTTAAAATATATTCTATATATATATATATTTTTTTTTGCATTTTGTTGTAATCATTATTTTAATACTTTCTGCTGACACTAGGTGGGGCTGTGCCCCACCTGACCCTAATGACCAGTCACCACTGCACGTGATGTATATAGACAGCGACTAGCTCTGATAAGTCTTATCTAAAACTGGTATTTTTCCTGGAACAGTTATTGGATGCAATTTGGTATTTTCCAGTTGCTAGTATACAGTCCCTTTTGCAAATGTGCACTCAAACATCATCATTTTAGTAGGGATGATACAATGTTATGTAAGGTATTACTGTATTGATTCTCAAAAACACTAAAACATTTTGAATTCATACACATGTAAAGATTTATGGCGGACAGTGGCGCACATTGCACCAAAAGGTGTTACAGGGACTGTAACCACCCTAAAAGCATCAAAACGTAAACCATTTTTCTCCAATTGTATGCAGATGTGATCTTTATTCTATCGACAATTTTCAAAAAACTATATATTTTTGAATATATTACAATATATGGACTCTCTTACAGTATCGTTATATATAGCAGTACATTTAATTGCAACCCCTGTATCGTGTTTGCCAGATTTTTGCCAATACAAAGCCCCTTAATTGATATGTACATATAAGTTATGTAGCTGCTGAGCTTGTGCCACAAACATTTACAATCCTTAACTTGCATGCTTGGCTCGTTCTATACCTGCATACAATATATTTGAAATGATGAGACAGCTAGCTATTAAAGTGTATTAAATAAATTAAGCTGCATAGCTGTTGTGACATCGTGACCTCTGCTTTATTTATATCTAAATGTTCCCCTCTCAATGCTTTATTTCCTATTGTTAAAACATTCAGCGGCTACTTCACAAAAAGGCTTCAGTATATCTGAATCGAGAACCACAGTCACACAATAGTCCTTTACAAGCGTGGACCATGGCCAATGTGCTCAACATCCCATCTCCCAAAACAGAATCATTAGAAATCCTCTTCTGTAATACAAGCCTCATTCTATCAAACACAAGAGGGACAAACGCTTCACATTCAAACCAATGGCAGCACAGTTCTAGGTTGCACACATTAAACATGTGCTAATAAACACTGCATTGCGCCCTTCATCAATTCAGACCGTCTAAACTATATTCCTTTATACTGCTCTCTCTCGCTCTCTTAATAACAAATGGGTGCTGAGCTTTAACAAATGAGTCTGCAGATGAGAGGGTGCACACACAGTGAATCACACAGACACCGACTGACACAGGAGATATTAGAAAACAAACACACATAAAAGAGCAATGTCCTTGGGGAGGGGGAGACATGGCTGTCCAATAGATGAATCAGCCTCAGGACATAATCATATGTGTCCTAACAACTAAACCATTGTGTTATTTTATCTTTGAAAAACAGGGTTCGTCATTGTTTCAGCTACACCTGATACAGATCGGACTGTCCTTGGTTTATTGGAGGAATACAGAAATATATGTGTGTGGATGTGAGGGAGGGTTCAATGACACTGGGGACAAACCATGTCCCTGAAAATCCCTTTTATGGAGACATCTTTTTCAAACATGCTCTTTAACTATTTAAGTGATAGACCTGATGACAAAGCTGCCTTAAACTTGCAAAGAGTGCATCAGTGACTGGAACAGTGAGTGGCAATTCATCCAAATGATGAAGATATTAAAAGCCACGGCATGGGTTAGTGAGTAAGTGAGTGAGTAAGAGCATGCAAGTGCGTAGAAGTATTTGTGCTAACAGGAGAATTCTGAAGAAAAGCAATATGCTTGAATCAGTGGGAACGTACACATTTAAACAAAGGTGAACTGGTCTCTTATTACAAGACAAGCTAACTTAAAACGTGCATGTTGACCGTCACATACTGTATGGGAGAAAATCCAAGCCTAGTGTTAGAGTCTAAACAGGGAGGTTTTAACGAGTTACCCTGTTTTGTTGAATTCACATTATTGTAGTTTGTAGAGTGCAGTTATATTGATTGTCTCATTTCTTATATTGGGTCCACTGATTTCTTTAAAAAGACAAAAGAACATTTTTCATCTGACTTGACAGAGCTAATCATTGCCCAATTGGCACAAGAAGGCACTGCAAAACATACAAATAGAGTAACACTATGGCTGTTGTGGGGGAAACTTCTGTAGCATGGAGAGTCAGGACTCAGAGAGACACGAGGAGAGCTGGAGGTTTGATGTCAAGAGAGAGACAGGTGGTGTGTCACGAGTTGACACAAACTTGCCAAACCAATTCTGAAGAACTCTTTCTGCAGCTCGAGGTTTTAACTAGTTCAGAGTGTAATAATCAACATTCTTCATCAGTGAGACTAAACATTATGGACCCTGAATCTAACTAGAGCTCTCGTCTATAGAAAAGAATGTGCGCAAGGGAACCTACGTCCCTGAACAGTAAACTACCTCATGGTGGCTTGTGCTCTGTCATAGACTGGCAACAACAATGCGCCCAAGCTGCTCCTCCTTAAAAGAGATAGCAGCAATACCCAAGGCCGTAGACCAGTGCTTCTCAAAGTGTGGTCCGCGGACCACTGGTGGTCCGTGACCGCCCCCTAGTGGTCCGTGAGTATATTGGTAACATTTCACATTTGAAATAAATAAATAAATTAAAGTTTTCCGCACTCTAGCGGAAATATCTCCGCAATGGAGCGAGCTTAAGTTTCACTTTTGATATAGCCCAGCGCAACACCTTCATCACACATGTTGCCACTTGTATGTATAATTTGCAGGCGATTTGTAATCTATTCTAGAAAAACGATGTGTTTTTGGATATGTGTGGAGTTAGGTGGTCCGCGAGTGTTTTTTTTATTGGTTAAGTGGTCCTTGGTATGAAAAAGTTTGAGAAACACTGCCGTAGACCTATGCCATGGGAAAGGAGACAGTGAGAGGAGAAAAGGATGAACTGTGTCTAAGGTTGAATACCTAAGCAAATTATTCCCTAACAGCTGCAACTAAGGAAAATGTCGTTACAGGCAAACATATTGAAATTGTAAATCAACAAACATCCCAAATACCGAAACGTTTGAGTTTGAGATCATATATAACCAAGAAAAGCATTAGTTTCTTACATTTGGGAACTTGGAACCAATTACATGTAGTATCTTTGTGTGAAGAATCATTGATATTCAATCAATAAAATGCCTGCTTATTAACTGTGAATCAACTGATCGCCCTAAATGACACAAAAGTATCCTGTGCCTCTGACCTTGAATGCTCTGGGGCCTCTTTTATAAACGGTGCGTATGCTCAAAAGATGGCATACGCCAGTTTCTACGCAATGTTTGCGATTTCTAAAGAACGAACTTGACGGGAAAATGTTCGGTCCTCCACGCAAACTCGGACCCATGCGAACAACAACAACAGAAGGAAGAATGAAGAGAAATGTGTGGAAATAATACCATAAACAAAATGTTACCTCTCATTTATCATATGAAGAATTCATTTCACAAATTGATTGAAGCCAATCTTAAAATTATTAAACAAACGCCTGTTTGAGACTCCTCAGTGCACACAAAAACATAACTTGGAGAAATAAATAAATAAATAAATATGGAAATGTTATTGATCACCCCTCGAATATGTTCTCTTGTTAAGAAATGTATTCTCATAAATCATGCGGTAAGCAGAAGGACGGAATTACTTTAAACTGTTTTGCATTTATAGGTTGTATAGATACGCGCATGGTTTTATATACTATTGTAGTGATCACTGTTTATCATAATTCACTCATGGAACTACAGGTTGGGGGTATTGTTCCGCACGGACACACATGTTGACTGTACCTCCTGTGTCCTACTGTGTGCCCTCCTTTCTCTTCTCCTCTTCTCTTCCCAGACTGCAACCGGACAACATGTCTTTTTCTGCTGCTCAATAAAGCCAACTTTGCCCCTTCGATGCACCGCCTCCGACTCCCTTCTCTCGGCACCACACTGGTGACCCTGACATAAGTCTCGCAGAAGTTTCCGAGACTGGACCGAACATGGCTAGAAACGCTGTTTTTCTCAAACTGCCGGGGATTTTTGGAGACGTCCGTGGCTGCCTCGTGCACACGGACTGAGGCTCGGTGCGCCCTCCGCGGAATGGCCGAGGACGTCGCTCGCCATTCCCAGATCGTTTCGGCACTGGAAGACAGCAAGCCTTCAGACCACATGGAGATGAGAGGCCCCTGGTCATTACTTACTTACTTATTACAACTACAACATTCTGGTCCTCACCTACAAAGCACTCCACCATCTGGCCCCCCCTTATCTCACAAACCTTCTCACTCCTTATCAACCCCCACGGTCCCTCAGATCCACCGCAGCCGGACTCCTATCCATTCCCACATCCACACTCTGCAGCTGTGGGGACAGAGCCTTCTCAGTGGCAGCTCCTAGGCTCTGGAATTTCCTCCCCCAAGATCTCCGTGGCTGAAGTCGAATAGTCCATTTAGCTTAGGAACCTTCCTAAAGGAGTGAAATGACCCGGAAGTCCCTCAGTGGCAGCCATGATAAGTGCCGTTCGAATTCTCTAGAATGATGAGAATGATAGGAAAGGAGGTTTCAAACTTCCTTTATAACCTCCTTTAGCTTAGGAACCACTGGACCTCCCTAACCGACAGGAGAAGCGAAAATGCTGCCCCACAATGCCTTGCAGCCGCCGCATTTGCCGTCACTCGAGTCTCGGCCGTTCACGGAAACAACCGATTATGACCGAGAAATAATATCATGAAAGTTACGGTGCTTATTAAGCATTTTAAAACATAGGTGGTAAGTTGCCAAAGTGCTTTGTTTTGAACGTTCATCAGTATTATAATCAAAAAGAGAAATATGAACGTTAGTTTTCACTGAAATTATCAAATAAAGTCAACATTTCAGTCTTTACTGAGCTGTGTGGGGTTTGTTCAACTTTTAAAAGATGTTTGAATGGTGATATACACCGTGATAGATGTTAAGGACTAACGTGTATAATAAATACATTTGTATTAATTTTAAGATCTTTAGTTCATACAATCATACGTATTGGGATCATTTGTATTCATGTGGACCGGAGGGAGAGGGTGACGAGCATAAGTTTCACTTTCCTTTTTTATTTCAATTCCAACTTTGGTCATGAAGAATATGTTTCTCTGTTGTCCACGTTCATAAAGCAAAGCAGCAGCATCAGAGCCCGGTGCAGAATCTCTAGATGAGTTTATAGTAGTCCCTCGTTTTTATTGAACATCCATGCTGTAGTCCGCTGTATAGAAAACTGTGGTTTCCATAGTTTCAGAACGTCCGCTGGCGCATCATTGTTTGTCTACCCTCCCTCATACTGTAAAGCGTCTTTGAGTTGTGAAAAGCGCTATATAAATAAAATGCATTATTATTGTTATTATTATTACAGAAAGAGTCACAGAAGCAGAGTTACCTTGTTGGAAACTTGGTTCAAAAATCACTTGAATGAATAACCATGCTTCACCTACACACCTACGCTGATCATCCACCATTATGTTAAAAGAACACAAGATGAGTCATCATCTAAACTTTTTTCATGATTATCATCCAGGTAGAGTTGAAATGTACTTCATTTTCCCTGTTTCCATTTGTCACTTCATCTAAAGTCTATTCACACTCTGAAGCTTTTTTTTCCTTTTGTCACAAAAGGTTTCTAATGCAATATTCTTCTCAAGGCTCCCTGAATGGAGAGGATGGCACTGACAGCTTTCATCTGCGAATCACTCTGAGGCTCAGTTCTTACGCATACAAGAGCTAAAGACAACAGTGCTTCACTCTCTGGTTTCAGATGAGAAACATCAAATATGCACAAATGGGAAAAAGAAAAAAAACATATCAGACAACATCCCCATCTCAGTCTCGCTTTGATCAGGAGCGAGCAGCGGCTTCTCTGTAGGCTCTTGCAAATGCTGCACCGTAGCTCAATATGTGGGAAACCACACACGGGCATTAACGTGCGTACAATCAATCAGGGCGTTAAGTAAACCAACTCGACTGCCTCTATTCACTGTCTCTTAATCATGAACATAAAGTGGCTATCTTTTCTTCTCCACTGGCGACTGTGCATGTCAAGTGTTTATTATACTTCATCAATGCCCTCTGGATTTTAATAATCAGTCTTGTTATAGAATATTGGAGACCAATACACTATTTCACTATTTTTCTTTTTATATTTATATGCACTATTTTTTCTGTTTTTATTGTGTTGCACTGTTGGTGGAGCCTGTGACCTAAGATGTTCATCGTCATAACTACACTGTAGCTATGTACGTATGACTAATAAACGCCTTGAACTATTCATGAGCACCTTTGGTATAAGGCAATCCAAAAATCGTTTATTTTTAAGAACCAAAAGGTCAACACCACTTCAACATTTTGGGTCCTGAGCAATAAACCTGCCATGACTTAGTTACATCCCTTATATGCTTGAGCAAACACGTCATTTTGTCCGAAGTCTCTCATGAACATCGATGGAGAGCAAGCCACACCCAGCAATACACCTACAGGTGTGGAGTAAGTTGGATGAATGGTTGACGGGGAAATCAAAGGGAAGACAGACATTTCCATATTTCTATTGGGGTTAGATCCGATAATGGCTTTTTAAACATAAATAAAACGGTATAACTTGGTCACCCATTGGACCCATAACCCACATGACAGGGGAGTTTTTTTATCTGTAATTTATTCCAGTTTGAAAAAGCATAATGACTATCTGTAATTATTGAACCATACTGGTGCTGTTGGTCTCTTAATATGTTGGGAGGCCATCATCCTTTAGGCTCAGCCAGAATGAATACATGCTGAAGGGGTCAAGGATTGTGTCTATTTGCAGTCCTAGCAGCAATAACAACATGACCTTTATGCAGGTTCTGTGGAAAAGAACAAATGATCCTATCTAAAGACCTGACTTGGTTTACTGCACGACATTTTTAGTGGAAAGACCAGCATGGAGAAAACAAAAACACGAGTAGTTTAGGTTCTATGAATTAGACACTTTCATCTTACTTTACTCCCTAAAACACATCCGTCCCTGTCCATAAATCTACACACTCATTGGAACCACTAATTACATTGGTAATCAGCAAATCCACCCACAATACGGGCTTCTTTTCCTGCTTTTGAATAAAGATAGGCACAGAGCTCCACACCTTAACACCATCAGAGATCAAGCAGATAAAGCAGAAGCCAACAGGGAGCAGAATCAGAGACTCAGTCTGAATCTGTGACTCAACAGAAACTCTCTTCTTTTCTTTGTCGGCTTTAAATCTTTATCCATTCCTCAAAACCTGTCTTCCTCTACCGCATTCCCGCGCCGGAGCTTCTTGTAATAACCAGGTCTTTATCTTCTTCTCATGTGTGTCCCTACTGACTCCATGCTGCACACGACTCACCCCTAATGATACCTGCAATGTATAGAAATATATCACGGTATTGTATCGGTCCAATTATCTGTAGGTAGGTAGATGAGAATGGGCTAGCTAGAGCTACTAAGCAATACTAGATCAGTGGAGAAGCACACCGAGCAGTGTGAGAGAACATGAAAGGGCCAGCAAATAAACAATAACACATCAGGTTCATAATGTTTAGAGCACTATATAAACGTGTCTTCGGTAGACATTAATTGAGCTACAGCCCACACGGTGGTTAACACGTTATAGGAAATCTGGCAGAGTAATGAAAATGGGGGGCTAAAGCTAGGCTGAGCAATTAAGCAAACAAATAATAAGCAAAACCAGATAGAGCTTAGGCACATGGGAACCAGATAATGACATGGAAATGAAAAACATCATCAAGAAGAAGCAAATAAGACAGGTCTGACTGACAGTTGTGTAATGACAAATCCAATTCAGAGTATGCTTAACAGGTGAAGTCGGATTGTCAATCAATGTTAAACTAACGGCGTCAACCTTTTCTCGCTCTATGGCAGCTCTCATGTTGAGCTCCACTGCAGTGCCAGCCATTCAAAGAGCTGTCCATGCCTTGCCCTGTTGATCCTCATTATAGCAGCGCCCACACCCACCACTGTGCGTAATTGAACTCTGGTCATTTGTGCTGCAGGTCTGAAAACCCATGAATCACTTCTGCTCTGCTCTTTATATCGGAAAGTTCAACCCACTGGCTCAGAGGCAAACATCAAGACTTCAGACCGCAGAGGAAGTTTGAGAGAGATGGAAAGTACAGAGCTGTTTAAAATACAGACTGAGATTGAATGTGTCCTTTTGTTTTATGAATTAGCACCAATCAAATACACACCACTTACTACTGGTACTGAAATGTAGAAAGTGGAAGAAAACAAAACTATAGGGATCATTGGAATTTATTCTTATAAATACTGCGCTTAAAAAAACCTCAAGCGTGTATCAACTTCTCATTTCCTGCCGTGTTCCCCGTAGTCCTGTTTTCTTCCACTGTATCAATATTTAAGTACCGATAAGAACCAGAGTCAACTTTATTGGTACATATTTTCTATAACAAATTGACACTCAATTATAAGTCGGTAAATCCATGGATTAATACAAATAAATATATTAGAGTAACATTTATGGCTATATTGTCAAGACCTAATTACAACACAATACATTTAATTTATTTCCTGTTTTATTATATTTAAAATGGAAGAAAATGTCATATGTCAAAATGACATGTTTTGATATTTACCCCTCAGTTTAAACAATAAATGGACAAAGCTGTAGACCTAATTCGAATTTAAATGGCGACCTGCTGTAGGGATGTCCCGATCACCTTTTTTTGCTCACGATCCGATTCCGATCATTTGATTTTGACAATCTGCCGATACCGATTTTTCACGATCCGATCTTTATGCAATGCATTAAGAGAAAACAAAGGTAACAGATAACAGCTGGTCATCCAACGCGATGAATTCAGCTATCTTGGCTGTTATTTGTTTGGCCTTTTCACTGTTCTGGGGCAGTTTCTCTTTCCTTTTAAAAGTATCTGAAAGTGTCGGTTGTTTCAGTGCCGTTCCCTGAGTGGCCGCTGTGTACTTGTCGTGTTGTTGTTGGTGTTTGTTTCTCAGGTAGCGTATTATATTGGTCGTGTTGAACGTAGCTCTGTTCTTTCCACCACGCGGAACCTCTGCCTTGCAAACATTGCATCTGGCTGTTACACTGCCTTCACTTTCAATTTTATAATACTTCCAAACTCCTGACATTTTCTCTGTCCCGACTCCCGAGTCACCAGCTGAACGTAGCCTCTCGTTAGCTTACTGCTACTATTAGACACTGCGCCCACTCTGTTGCCAGCTTTGAGAGAAATAAGCAACCAGGTCTGAAAACAAGCCCAAAAGAAGCAACACATACATGATGTTGTGTAATTTTAAACCAAAACTAAGGCCTCAGGATGACTTTAAGACGTGAACATGGTCATTTTTGTTTTGTAACATTAAATAAAAATACTAAAAATATTGTAGGCCTATATACTTTTTTTTTTTTTTTTTAATCCCCGATTTTTTTCTCCCTATTCCTATTTTTTGAAAATCACGTGATCGGATCGCAACATCTCTAACCTGCTGGTATAATTACTTAAATAAACAATGCCTTAAAAGGAAATGACTGTATTCCTGTTTCCCTGCAAGGTGCCAAGATATGTGTTGGACTCAGACAGCCTGAGAGTGTCTGATGTCTTCTTCACAACAAAATATAACAGTAGCAGCATGTTCTGTAATTGAGTACGGAGACACAGGTACCGCAGAAAGCCTGTTCCTGTTAACAGCAAACAATGATCTGAACCGGTTCAGTGTCATTGCAATATGTGGCTCCTGGTTATCAAACACGGCAGGTAAACAAAACCCTGCTGCAGTACAAAACAACCAAGACACATGGCCTGACCCAGGTGTCAGAGTAGAGTGGTATCTTTCAGCCTCACACTGCTAGGGAAAACTATTCAAACAGAAATCTCGTTTTCGGATGCAGACCTTGTGAGCGTGAGAATGAATTTCTGCACATATCCAGCACTCACCTGAGGCGAAAGACCGTAATGACTTTTTATTGCTGCCAAGGCGATGAACACTGAATTGAGAGAAGAAGCGAGCAGTTCAAAAACCTAATGGGTAATTTCCAAATGTGCAATAGAAGTATGAAAGGTTGATAGAGGGGGAGTCCGGCTTAAATGATCATAGGATGATATAGGATCATCAAAGCTATAAAATCACAGGTGCAATCGAGCCGCCCTGTCAAGTGATGTAACGTTGCTAACAATTACATTATGAGTAGACGTCTAATCTATGGCGTAGCGGACATTTAAAGAGAGTCTTCCTCTGCGACTCTAATTAGTGTGAGATGGAAAATCCCTTCCTTGGCTTAGGTTCAAGGACTCAGATACTTTAGTTATACCTCTCCGTGCTGAATAATCCCGTCTCAGCCTGAACCTTTGATCCACGGGCAGAAAGAGAATCTAAATCCAGAAGTCAGACGGCGCTACATCCGGAGAGTGTGACTTCTTGATTTCACCCGACACAATGATCCATCTGGTCAAATAGAAACAAGAGGTGGAAAATAAGGACTATCAATTCATGACACTTGCTGAGAACAGTCGCAGTACAATATCTCGTGTGAACGATGTGCTACCGTGGAGTGTTACAAGGACAAGCTTGATCTAAAATGTAATTATCATTTTAATGGCATGTCGTCAGAGTTTAGAGGGGTCCTAAACTACTCAATCAGCTCTACAAAGTGAACGGACACGCTAAAGGCCATCCTGTCATCCTCTCTGTCTGTCTCGCATGTACTTTAAACATAGCAGAAAATGATCAGTTCAAAGACCGCTCTCAAGCAAATATATTTTTAATGAAATTCTGGATATCTTCTGGCTTGTTAAATAACTCAAACCAGTCTAACAACCGACATTGCCGTGCAATTAGTGTAGCATTTGTATGTCCCATCTGTATTTTGTAATCGGGTAAATAATGTAAAAATGGCACAGCAGCATGGGGGGGAATGTTGTATATGTGCTGCAATTGCACCAGTCTTTGTTGACAATGCTAGTCAGGGTAATTAGATCAATTCAGATTAGAAGCATTTATTGTCATTATACAAGAACAAGTCCTTTTAAGGTGCCATCAAAACATTCAGAATAGACAACATACAACAAAGACAAGCAGCATTCATACTGTACATACATACAATAATAATATTATATAATAAGGATGAACTTGTTTCTGTCTCATATCTGGATACCAACAATCAGGTGAGAAACCTAGCAAGCCTATCACCCCCTCGTTATGCAAATGTGGAAATGTATATAAAGTAATATAAGCAATGCAGATGAACACTAGGAAGGATAGATTAAGAAGGGTTAGGGTAAGTCAACACTGTGAAGTAAAATAGATAGCAGGCGTAAATGAACTTTTGAGCCGTCTTCACAAACTGCTGTATTATTTACACATTTGCAAGGAAAAATTCAACACTTCTTGTCTTTCTACATAATAAATTAGGAGCACCCGAAGAAACAGCCATTTCCACTTGATATAATCTTTCCACTGTTCTGACGGCACACACTGAATAAGACATAAACAACAACATATGCAAAACTCTGCAGGATGGCTTGCTTAATCCTATGACCCGGGTCCAACAATACAAACGGAAGCGCCTCCTCCACATATGCTCACACACACACACACACACACACACACACACACACACACACACACACACACGCACGCACGCACGCACGCACGCACGCACGCACGCCACACACACACACACACACACACACACACACACACACACACACACACACACACACACACACACCATGTATACATCACTTCAGGGGACATTACATTGACTTACATGCATTTCCTGGAGACTTATCCTAACCTTAACCATAACCAACACATGCCTAACCCTAACCCTTACCCTTAAAGGTGGGGTAGGTAAGTTTCAGAAACCGGCTCGAGTGCACTAACATTTGAAAGTACACAGCCGAAAAGAATCCGCACCTTCCTTCAGACTTCCTTACAGAGCACCTCCTCCAACACACATGAACGCGCAATGCACGCCCAATTACGGCACGCCCAATGAGGGCACGAGATACATTTGTGCGTGCACGAGATGGAAGGCTGACAGACAGGGCGGCAATCCAATCTTTTTACAGTATTGCTTTTTACAGTATTACGGCTTCCACAGATGACATTTTTCTTATGGATTTTTTGTCAAAGCACTTAAGATATTCATTGCTATCGGGATGTTAAGAGCATTCCATGGAATATAACAAAAAGTGTATCTCGAGCCGGTTTCTCAAACTTACCTACCCCACCTTTAACCTTACCCTTACCCTAACCCTAATCCTAAACCTAACCAAGTCTTCACCCTAAACGTAATGATTCCCCTCATGGGGACCTCCAATTTGTCCTCATAAGGGCGGCGAGTCCCCACACATGACTGTGTAAACAGATTTAGGTCCCCACAAGTATGGTAATGCTAGGCCACACACACACACACACACACACACACACACACACACACACACACACACACACACACACACACACACACACACACACACACACACACACACACACACACACACACACACACACACACACACACACACACACACACACACACACAGCTTTTGGTTAAGCAATCTGTCAATTCATTTTCTTAGCAATTGTTCATGTCTGTGTTGTTATGGCAACAGCAAAGCAGATTTGACCAACGGGTATTCTTTTAAGACCTGAAATGAATGGTAAAATGTAAATATTTAATAGAATTACAGACGTCTTTAGTTATGCATAAAGCAAAAAACTGAATACTGCCAGAAAATATACAAAACAAATGTGTTTTAATTTCAGAGGATGAGCATCATAGGAGGAAATTACATTTTAAGCATCAGTTTGCACGTACTACTTGAAAGCAGATGTGTGTCTCTGTAGTTGGCGTAAAGAAGTGGAATGCTTTACCGAATGATTTAAAGGGCTGAAAGAAAATGTTTATGTTTAAGAAAATGTATAAAGAAAGCATATTTAGACAGTATGAAGTTGACTTTTGATAGTGTTCTGGTTTTATGTTTCAGTATTTGTAAGCTTCTGTGACTGAAAGAATATTGCTTTTATTTTACTTTTAAATGGCTATTTCATTTTTTATTTATTTTTTGTAAGAAGGTGCAGGAAAAATAAGATGTTCTTCTCCCTGCTCCTTTCCATCATGCACTATGAAAAAAACAACCAGTATAACGTGTACATGTTTTGTAAAGTCTACATGTTTTGTAAAGTGTACATGTTTTGTAAAGTGTACACATTTTGTTTTAAAATAACTGCCATGTGTGGAATAAACAAATAAATAAAATAAAAAGACCAATGTTTGACAAAGAGCATATCCTCCTGTTCTCCAATACAAGGATTCCGTTGGGACATTTGGGTCACATATCCCGAGGCTTCATGTATTATAGATCAGAAACAAAGGACCAGAAATAGGAAAACACATGTTGAGAACAACAAACTAATGTCTTAACCGTACTTGTGTTTTATTTACGAGGTCACCGCTCACGGCTCTTTGTAACACAAGCCAGGCTTATTGCACTTTAATGCACTTGTATCCCTGCCGGCTGTACCTAACAGTACCTCATTGGAAGAAGAAGTTACATCGACATTCCTGCAGCCTCTTCACCGGTCTCTGGATGTGGCCTCTACATTTAACTGTAAATTGCTTTACAAGAGGGCATAAAAGGTGTAGGTGTACAAGGTACTAAAGGTATAAGATATCTCACTATTCTAATTACAGGATATGTTGAGTAGTGTCAGAGTCTTTTCAATCTTAGGTAGGAAATGGTTGAATCCTTATTATATCAGCCAACGAGCACACCAGTCATCAGAAAAGCTGTCTAGGAAAGGAACAAAAGGTGTTAGCCAGCAGGCTACTGTTCAAAGCTGCCCGAACCACTTTATTTTCTTCACCACATTTGATCACAATAGATCAGTCATCAGACCTGTGCTCTTTGTTCCCATAATATCCACTCACTGATTCATCTCCATCTGTTGGCTTCAGAGTTGACACTGAACATACCTCCAACACATTTAATTAAAATGTCTCATTAACAATACTGCAGTTAACTCGTTTCCTATTTCATATGAAGGGTGTAATGTTCACATGAGATCAAAATGAATACTGGCACAACAAAAGTTGAGATTCTGACGGCCACATTTCCATTCAACTGGTTTTAGTCGTTTGCCTTTTCCAGTAAGGCTATTGCCACAAGCGGTTGGTTCTGAAAGTCAAAGTCCTTCGGAATTCATTGAATTGTCTATTGTGTATTGTGTACTAATGATCCACAGAACAAAAGAGAATACACTACAGCACAGACTGGATGTGGTGATGCCAAAGCAAGTGGCACAAATTGGTTCTCACACTCAGGCTTTCATCCACATGTGTCTTCACGCAACAAGTATGTAATAGGCTTAACAGATCACAGTGCAAAGATCCTGCGTCCTGAGCCTAAGCCATGTCTTGAAGGCAATTACATCCACAATGCCTTCGCACCGCACAGGAGGAGGACGGACAGAGAGAAGATGAGGCGGAGGGGGGGGCTGATGGTTAAAGCCTTCATCGCTGTCACACATTCCCTCTCTGCGGCTGTCAGTCTCATGTGACTACAGAGAGGAAAGATTGTTCATTTCAATATCCAAACAAGGAACTGAGAGGCGCCAAACATGGCCAACACATCAGCCTAAAGACATTTAGACCCAGACAGGTGACGATTTTCCCTGAGGCACATACAATAGGCCGACCTGTCAAGGTCCATATTTCAACTCTGCAGCCTGTCAGAGCCATTTTCCTACGGGCAGAGCACTCTTAAATCTTTTCTACATCTGCAAACCTGTCCCTATACTCTATTAATGTAAAACTGACACTTAAACCTGCGGCAGCACAGTATGGAGACAGGAAGTAAACGTTGGGACTTTCACTGGTTTTATACGCCATCTAAAGAAATAGTTTGAGAAAAACGCTTCTTTGATTTCCTGCAGATATATTTCAGACCCCGCTTTCATGTATGTAACGTATCTATCTGGAGTCAGCAGTTGTTTAGCTTAGCTTAGCATGCAGACTATACCTTCACTTTGAGCAGTAACCAGGCAACCAGAGGAGATTTCAGGAAGTTACTGTGCACAGCTGGATTGTTCCTCTACATACGTCCCAGTACCCTTTTTGTTTTATGCAATGGATTAAACAAACTCAATTCACCATGGTCGTACTTTAAAATGTGCTAGTAGGTGGATTTTGTTATCTTGGAATAGAGTTAGGCTAGCTGTTTGGCTTTGTGTTAAGCTCAGAGCTCATATTTAAAAGGGACTGATCTGACGATGGTATCTTCCTCTCTAACGCTCAGCAAGAAAGCCAATAAGCTTATCCCCCAAATGTTCAACTGCTGCCTTAAATTAGGATGCTAATTTTAACAACCGCACCTCAGTCGGCACAGAACCCGATAAAAGGGGGAAACTAAAAACATATTGAGGCAGCTCATATTATTTATCTACATAAACAACCGCAGAGCATCCTCGCTACAGAAGCTCTCTGATTTCTTTATAGCGTGAGCCACAGGGAGTTACAGCCACAGTGTGTGCCAGTTTAGACCAATCAGCCGCTCTGTCTCCTCCACCAACATTTAATGTTCTGCAATCGGACTCAAAATGATAATGAACTTACGGTCACCAGAGAATAGGGCTTGCTTTATGCTCAGAATAGTTTCTTTTAATTGACATAGCGCAATGAAGCAGGTAGTTCAAACAAGGCAGGAAGACAGCAGCTACAAGCAGACTGAGAGGTGTAGTGCCAGCGAGCATCAAGGGATCGCTTATAGGCCTGGCTTATAATAACTACCTCATAATGTTAGAGAGACAGAAAGGGATAGCAGCAGATACCGGCGCCAGAAAACATTTTCCACACACAGTTTGGCTCGGTTTCATCTGCTCTTGTTCTCTGCTTCACTGCATCTGTAACATAACAAGAGGCACAGAGCAGGGTAGTGTATCATTCTCTCTTGGTCTATTTTAAATGATAGCTTACACCTGACTGATTTTAATGCAGTAAACTTTTGCCTTTGAATTACAGATATTAAAAGGTTTAAGCTTAAAAACACCCTGATGCCCTCAGTAGAAAATACAGTTAAATAAAGGACTAGAACATTTCAGAAATAATGTAATGCAATATTTCAGTACAAAAGGTGTTGTCTAGCGATGAAATAATGAGTGGATTAATCTACTAAAAGATCAACAGAAACATAATCATAAACTATTCTGATAATCCACTGGTCACTGGCTGAGAAAAAATACAAAAAGTTATTTGAATTACACACATCTCTTGCTTTTCTAAATAGTAAGCTGAACATCTTAAAGTTTGAAGTGCTGCCTGGGGAAAACAAGCATGTTTCATCTTGATTATTTTTGTTTTCATTATTTACCCAGGCAGAAAAAACATTAGTCTCCAAGAGAGAAAATATGATTTATGGCAGATTTAGCTCTTAACTAATTACCATCTGCAGTCTCTAGACAGGAACACACAAATCCCTCAACAGACACTAAAATCATTACAACGTCTATCACACTAGCAAATATAATTCATTTCATTTAAAAAAAAAAACTTGAATCATGGTGAAATCAATGTTGACAAGACTGGTTGCTCAATATCCTTTTTTGCAACATAGGAAAATGAGTGAAAGTCTGTTAATAACATGCTTGATAAATGAAATGATAGATTGTGCAAATGCAGTTCACATCAGGCATCTTTAGATACTGCTCATATTCTGAAAAAAATATCCCCTAACAAACAATAGCCCTCTTGAATTGGGGTTGGCATTTTTTCCTATTTCAAGACATTTTATGAATAAAACGATTTATTGACTTTGTAAATCGTAACTGAAATATTCGTTACAGCCGTAAAGTGGCCTTCACATGTTTTGTTTGACATATGTTATTATTGTAATATTGAGATCACAGGCCACTGTAATGCCTTCCATTTCCTTGTGTTTTTCCAAACAACATTCGCTCTTCTTTTTCGGACTCACCTTTACTCACCGCTGGGTCACCAGACCCTCCTTCCACCCGCACACTAACCTCCTTTTCCCCTCTCTCGCCAAGTGAGGTTCTTACCCTCATTACCTCTGCCCGCCCCACCACCTGTCCTCTGGACCCTATCCCTTCAAACCTCCTTCAGACTATCGCTCCTGATATTCTACCGTTTCTCACCCATTTCATCAACACTTCTTCTGGTCACTTTCCAAACAGTCTCAAGGAGGCAAGAGTAAACCCTCTCCTAAAGAAACCCACTCTCAACCCGTCAGATGTTATAAACTACAGGCCTGTCTCTCTCCTCCCGTTCCCGTCTAAAACACTTGAACGCGCTGTCTTTAAACAACTCTCCTGTTATCTCCATCAGAACAACCTTCTGGATCCGCACCAGTCTGGTTTCAAGGCAGGTCACTCCACAGAAACTGCCCTCCTTGCTGTCACTGAGGAACTGCACACTGCTAAAGCAGCCTCCCTCTCCTCTGTCATCATCCTGTTGGACCTGTCTGCTGCATTCGACACGGTGAACCATCAGATCCTCCTTCGCACTCTCCAAGAACTTGGAGTTTCAGGCTCTGCACTTTCCCTCCTCACCTCATACCTCAAAGACCGCACCTACAGGGTTACTTGGAGAGGGTCCGAGTCCGACCCTTGTCAATTAACTACAGGGGTCCCTCAGGGCTCTGTTCTTGGTCCCCTCCTCTTCTCCCTGTACACAAACTCGCTCGGATCTGTCATTAGCCTGCATGGTTTTTCATACCACTGCTACGCTGACGACACCCAATTAATTCTGTCCTTTCCCCGCTCAGAGACCCAGGTCGTCGCACGCATCTCTGCTTGTTTAGCTGACATCTCTCAGTGGATGTCCGCTCATCATCTCAAGCTCAACCTTGACAAAACTGAACTGCTTTTCCTTCCGGGAAAAGATTGTCCCACTCTTGACCTGACTATCAACATCGGCACCTCTGTTGTTTCCCCGACCCAGACTGCAAGGAATCTGAGTGTGATCCTAGATAACAACCTGTCCTTCACTGCAAACATCGCTGCTATAACCCGCTGCTGCAGATACACGCTTTACAACATCAGGAGGATGCGTCCCCAGCTGACCCAGAAAGCCACGCAGCTTCTGGTCCAGGCTCTCGTCATCTCACGCCTAGACTACTGCAACTCGCTCCTGGCTGGTCTACCTGCATGTGCCATCCGACCTCTGCAGCTCATCCAGAATGCAGCGGCTCGTCTGGTCTTCAACCTTCCTAAATTTCCCCACACCACGCCTCTCCTCCGCTCCCTTCATTGGCTTCCGGTAACTGCTAGAATTCACTTCAAGACACTGGTACTTGCGTACCATGCTGCGAATGGATCTGGCCCTTCCTACATCCAGGACATGGTTAAACTGTACACCCCAGCACGTGCTCTACGCTCTGCATCAGCCAAACGACTCGGTGCACCCTCGCTGCGAGGGGGACCAAAGTTCCCATCAGCAAAAACACGTGAGTTTGCTATCCTGGCTCCAAAATGGTGGAATGAGCTCCCCATTGACATCAGGACAGCAGATAGCTTACACACCTTCCGGCGCAGACTGAAAACTCATCTCTTTCGACTCCACCTCGAGCGATAGAATTACTAACAAAGAACTGCTAACAGAGCACTTATATATACTAATAAAGGACTGGCTTATCTATAGCCAGTTGAGTAGCACTTGAAATACTTGGCTCTATGAAACCTGATGTACTTTATGATTCTGTTTTCTTCAAGGTTGTGTCTTCCTGGTCGAATGTACTTATTGTAAGTCGCTTTGGATAAAAGCGTCAACTAAATGCAATGTAATGTAATTTAATGTAATGTAATGTTAACCTAAATATATCAAATTAGTTGTCATATATGACAAAGAAAACAGCAAATGCTAAGTAGGGACCAGAGATTGCTTTGCATGAATCTTTAATGACTTGTGGTCTCTGCTCTCCTTGTACATGAGGGGTGGTAGTATGGAGACACCCAAACACTCACCTGAGTATACTAACTGCTTTTCAGAATGAATTGAAAGTTGACTAGAAAGCAGCCAATTCCCTCCAAAAAGAATATCATCTCCCTCTCCATTTGTCTATCTGTCTCTGCTCTCTCAAGCTTCCTCTATATTCTCTATTCAGGAGACACCCAAGTCATTTGAGATTGGGGAATCCTGCCTGCCCCTCCGCCTGTGTTCGCTGAGGGGTGGTGAGTGTTGGCCGGTGGGAGAAGGGAAGATGGATGCTTTACTGTAAATGCCGCCCATACTGTCTGCTGGCAAAAACAGTATAGTCGAGGTAATCACTTCAGACTTACAATGTATTCCCATGATTACATAAAACCTGAGGTAATACTCAGAGACACATAGAGCAACAGATAGGAGGAAGCTGTTACTGCCACTGAATATACACACATGGTAAGCCCAGTATGTCACTCTTTAGTCATTTCAGCGCTTTATACAGATTCAAATATACAGTAATGGGCCGACAAGGCTATGTGAAGATTTCATACAAAACCCAACATAAGAAATTGAGTGAAATTTGTTAGTGAAACAGGCTAACTAATGTAGCTCTCCAGGCTCTCCAACAACACATTTCACAACCATTGCATAATATATCACTATATGTAGGGCCAATGTAGTTATACATTTAACAAACACATTGCAAAATAAAACGCATAGCTAGTTTTATTTTGAAGTTGGTATATTTTTGAGTAGCATGCCCGTAGCAAAAAAATCTATAGAATACTATAGAAAAATCTATGGACGAATTCTATAGAACATTTCTGTAGAATACTACAGGATTTTTGCGGACATACTATAGAAATTGCCTACGTGTTTTACTATAGATTCTGGGAAATAATCTATAGAATACTATAGTATAGAAAATATATACTGTGTAGATGGTTTTTTTGTAGAAAATAATCTATAGACTCCTATAGAAAACCCCATGGATGCTTTCTATAGAACTGTTCTGTAGAATACCATTCTGTAGAATACTATAGAATTTGTGACCTATATTCTATAGAATCTGTGGACATTTCTATAGAACTTCTTTGAAGAATACTATAGAATATTCTATGGATTTTACTATAGATTCTGCAAAATAATCTATAGAAAAATCTATTGATGTTTCTGTAGAATATACTGCAGGATATTGGCAAATATTCTATATAATTCACCTATGAATTTTACTATAGATTCCACCAAATAATTTATAGAATCCTATAGAAAATTGCTATTGTTTTCTATAAAATTGTTCTGCAGAACTTATAACATTAATTTACGGGAATTGTCCTTAAAGGTTTTACAGAATTGTACAGATGTATCTGCTCTTTTTACAGTCAATAACCTTTAATAAAAGTACAGCACTAAAACTTCTACGGGCAAAAAACGGTCAAATTACTGGCAGCAGGCTGCCAAACAAAAACCATAAAATTAAAGTAAAAATACTTTAACTGAAATAAAGTGCAAAAGCAATTAGTATACAGAAATTGTCCTTAAAGATTTTAGAGGAAACCTTCCTCTCTTTTCAAAATCCATTGTCTTAAAATGTTACATTAAAATACCTTAAATAAAGTTCTGATGAGAAAAACAGTTTTTTACATTTTCTTTTATTAGATTTGTATGATCAAACACTAAAATAAATACAGAAACTAAAGTTCTACAGGGAGAATACTGTTATTTTACAGCTTTCTAACATTTTCCAATCAAACAGGTTCAACAAAATGTTCTGTAGGAAACAATTACTAAATATTTGTAGAATTATAGTACAACTAATGAATACAGCATTTCATATTTAAACATCATACTTATAAACAGTAGAAACAAAAAGTAAGTTGAATTTTTTAAGATTACTTTGAAACATTCTCAACTGAAAATAACAGAAATTGCAAAATGGCGACATATGTTCACATTGTCAATTTGAAGGAGCAGTGTGCAGGATTTAGTACGTCTAACAATGGGGATGTAGGTTCCAACCAATGGATAACTTGTTCACTCACCCTCCTATCCCAAGTTTGTAGGATAATGTATATTGGCTGCAAAAAACTTGAGGCCCAATCATGTTTCCTCTGTCCATTCTGCGCTACTGTAGACGTGGCAGTGCAACCTAGAGGACAAAAGATCAGAATTAGAAACGGGTTTATTGCCAGGTATGTTCACACGTATGAGGAGGTGTCGTACATACAAATAAAAAAATGTAAAAACTACACAGATAGCGAACTATATTAAGAAATAGAATGCAATAAATTATAGAATATAAAATATGGGCAGTAAGCAATATTTAAACATTGCATTATTTACCATCCTGTGATCTCCATGCAGAGTCTGCGTTGTGGCTGAGGTAAAGTGTCAGTGGGGGGGGCGGGCCTTGTTGAGGTGCCGAGAGGTTCTGGTCCTGATGGAGAGAGGTTCTGGTCCTGATGGAGAGAGGTTCTGGTCCTGATGGAGAGAGGTTTGGTCCTGATGGAGAGAGGTTTGGTCCTGATGGAGAGAGGTTCTGGTCCTGATGGAGAGAGGTTCTGGTCCTGATGGAGAGAGGTTTGGTCCTGATGGAGAGAGGTTTGGTCCTGATGGAGAGAGGTTCTGGTCTCGATGGAGAGAGGTTCTGGTCCTGATGTAGAGAGGTTTGGTCCTGATGGTGCGCAGCCTCCAGCCAGAGGGTTGTGTTGAAGGCAGAGCTGAAGTCCACAAACAGGATCCTGGCATAGGTTCCTGCTGTGTCCAGGTGCTGGAGGAGGAAGTGAAGTGATAACTATTAGTAAACCATAATGATGGATGTTATTATCAGGGCATTGATTATTTCATAAGTTTAGAAGGGGGGAACATAGTCTAACAACAGTTAGCTTTTGTTAATTTTACCTCGAGCCAAACTTGTGAGACTTGTTTCTGAAATCCCTTTCTCTTAAAGTGAATAAATAAAAAATAAAACAATGGAGGTGACCCTAAAACTAACCACTGGATTGCTTGTCTAACATGACCTAGTCCATAAGTGAGGTAAGGGTGGGAACAATCAAACACACCCTCCCAGGCACTACGTGTTAGCGAAGTACAACTGGGATTTCGAAGAGGAAGGCAAGGCAAGGCAAGGCAAGTTTATTTATATAGCACTTTTCGACGCAGGGTAATTCAAAGAAGATATGCTTGCTCAATTCTTAATAAAGAAAAACCAACAAATTGAGCACTTGAGTTTTCATTAGCAGCGCCTAGCTACTAGGGGTGTAACGGTACACGTACCCGTACCGAAATGATTCGGTACGGGCCCTTCGGTTCGGTACCAAAGTGTACCGAACGAATATAACGTTAAACGTAAAAAATTGAGAAAGTGAACAACTTCTTGGAAGTAATCTGAGGTGCTGCGTCGCAGCATTCAGAGTAATTTGCTCCCATTGGGCTCATCGCGTCATAGAGCGAGCAAGTCATTTCATTGGATGAGAGGGCATGCTATGAGAGCTGGTCAGAGGGATGCGTTCAAATTTAGTCGGTAATTTGAGGAACTGTCGAAAATTTATGGCGAACGCAGATAAAGTTGAGCTCGAAAATCCTCCAGCATCATTGAAGGCTCCGGTTTGGGAACATTTCGGTTTCGCAGTTACGTACAAGGATGACGGACAAAGACAGGTGGACCAAACCAAAGCTGTTTGTCGGCATTGTTCAACTAAAATTGGTTACGCGGCTGGCAATACATCAAACTTGCACACTCTTGAAAAGGCATCACCCGAACGTGAATATAACCGGTACCAAAAGAAAAAAGACTGAAGTGCAAACCCAACTCCCGCTAGCATTTAGCCTCCACCACTCGCAAAAACTTCAGACCGAGTCAAAGCTATTATAAACGCCAAATATTCTTATGTTGCCATGTTAGCAAAGCGCTACCTGGCTGTATCTGCTACCTCTGTCCCTAGCGAGAGGGTTTTCTCCACAGCAGGAGACATTGCTAGTGCCAGCAGATCTGCCCTTTCAGCAGCCATGTGGACAAGTTCATCTTTCTTTAAACAACATGAAAATACAATGACAAGCAAGTCCTAATGTCAAGTTGGCTGCTTAGGTAGTACAGTACAGTTCAGATACAGATTATTTCAGTTCATCGAAATGCTGCACCTTAATGTTCATTTGATTATATTTTGTATTTATTTGAGTGAATATTCACAGTTTAATAATAATTAAAAACCCAAAACTAATAGTTTATGTTTTGTGAGTACTTGTACAGTAAAGTTCAAATACAGATTATTTCAGTTCATCGAAATGCTGCACCTTAATGTTTATTTTATTATATTTTGTATTTATTTGAGTGAATACATTATTCACAGTTATAATAAGGTAATAATAATAAGTAATAATAATAAAAAAATATATATATGTTTTGTTTTGTGAAAAAAAATTCTGCTGTACCGAAAACGTACAGAACCGAACCGTGACCAAAAAACCGAGGTACGTACCAAACCGAAATGTTTGTGAACCGTTACACCCCTACTAGCTACAGCTGCGGAGCTTTCGTCAATACCACCAACTGTCTATTTCCTTAAAATGGTACATATCGATGTACCTCAAAGACAAAACAATTGTCTTATGATCTTTGTTGAACAAGGTCTGATTTTCCTGTACATGTACAATGTGGGTAGGGCTGGGCGATTTTTCTGGTTTTCACGATTAATTAGCATTTTTACTTTCCTACGGTTTGTGAAATGGCTGAACCGAAAAATCGCGATTTTAAAACATTTCTAGACTCCGCAGATTAGTTTTGCTTTAAGGGACTCCGTAGTAGCTTACTCTCTCACTTTCCAGAACGCGCACAAAACTCAGCCACATTGCCTGTGACTACCCGATCTGCAGCTCTGCCCGATCTGCTGTTGTTATGCTGTGTTCGTTGTTGAGCATAACAGAGGACTCAGACATTGTACATTACATATATAACTAAACACGCCTTTTCTCCTCCTTATCTCTTTCATGACTTTTCATTTAATATGGTTTTGAACGCTGTAATAATACTGAAGACAGGAAAAACTTCACGGCTGCTTTCATTTCTGGTAGTTCCGGTTGTTGTCTCATGCTACCCACGTCTGTAAACAAACGTATTCAAATAAACTGTACCTTCATTTAATATTCAGCAATAATAATATCTCGACGTCTGTACAGTAGTTGTAGTGTTGAAATCAGTAGGTTTCGGTGTGCAACACTCCGTGTCATATCGCTACTAAATTCACCTCTATAGTAAATGGTATATTAGCCACATGCTAAATGCTAACCGGAGATGAAGGATTTTCAGAATAAAATCTTAACAACTGCGCACGAGAACTTCTGGTTTTTCAGTATAAAACAGCATTTAAACTGACGGTATGTTTAATGTACTTTATGCCATCAAAAACATTGATTTTAATTTATAACACTGTGCACATGTGCAGAGCTGTAGATCGGGTAGTCACATAGCCTACTACAATCACATTCACCGCTTCACCGACAGATGTACCATAAAAATGTCCACGAACACAGATGAAGAACTCATTCCTAAAAAAGGTGCTACTTCAGTTGTATGGAAGTGGTTCGGTTACAAGCGGTCATACAGAGAACAAACAACTGTTCTGTGTAAGGTCTGTAGAAAGACAACTTCCTAGAAAGTTAAAGGGATGTTATTTTGTTTGAGGGTATTTTTTTATTATTCATTTCATTATCATTATTTATTATTTGTTGTATTTCATTTTACAAGTTTTTTCAGGGATGGCCTACAAGAAAAAAAAAAAATCAGTTCGATTTAAAAAAAATCTTTGCACATTAATGACAGCCAAGTGCCGTGGTGCTGTTTTTATTTTTATTTTTTTTATTCTTGAACAACTGATTTGTTCACATAGGCCTAGACTACTTGGTAATCTCATTTATTTGTATTGTGTTAATAAAGAAAATATGTATTTAAATTTTGCCTTGGTCTGGTTTGTTTAGAAAAAAACAGAAAAAAAATCGAGGTTTAAATCGAAAATTGTCCATTAGTTAGAAAAAAATCGATATTTTATTTTTAGGCCAAATCGTCCAGCCCTAAATGTGGGGTATTTTTAAATACTTTACTAAACCACATGCAATACTATGTTAGACACAAGTTAGTTATTACTCACATATCAAAGTCTTTTCATCTGCAAGATGGAAGAATAGCTGGGTGCTGCCTGGAGAGACTGATGAGGGACACAGGCTGGCTTCAGCAGCTTTCCACACAAAGCCATCACATCTTCTCTTCCATAGTCCTCGCTGTCCACTGGTGCTCTGTCAAAAGAGTGAACATCACAGCCGTCATGTTAACCCTTTGTTACACAACATACAACCAACATGTGTCAAAAGTGACCCGAATTAGTTTTAATTGTAAATATCTTTGCAATACATTACTTTAACCATTCAGGATTCCAGGTATTCCTCAATTAACCTGTTTTGGATCAACACCAACTTTGTATTTTTCCCTTTCTTACTTTTTGAATACAAATCATGTTTGTATCACTACACTTCTAAGGCACAACATGGGTCAAACATTACCCGAGTGTTTCTTTACTATACATTTTCAAAATAATAAATGTTAGCAGTGATTTGGACCTAGCGTGTATGATGTAGTAATACAAAAAGTATTTTAGTTCACACAGTGTGACATTAGCTAGTCATGTTAGCTTGTAATATATAGAGCAGAGCTAACTAGCAAGTTAGCCAAACGTTAGCGGTTAGCTGTTTATGCTATGCTAGCTGTTACTGAACATTAACAAACTAGATTCCGCTATAAGAAAGCTGTGAAACTTTACATTAAACTTGGCGACAACATTGTGACACCCCGCTGCATGTTTATGTGTAATTCTCCCGTGTTGGAGACGAGAGGGTGGCGCGGCAGCACTGCAATAAGCTGTAAGCTAACGTTAGCAGCCACCTGTTAAGTCCGGTTTTCCGGGCGCAACATCTTGCAAGAAACAGCATCTCAGGGCTTCTTAACATTTAACAACCTATTAATGATTAATACCAACTTAACGGGAAGAAACTCAGCTAACTAGAAGAAGAAACGTAACCTTAAATAAAAAATAAAACATTCACAAACTAAGGATTATCTAAATACATATTTAACTCCATTACAGTTGCAGGACTCACCAGATCTCAAGTCTTCTGTTCTTTGTTGACGTCCCGATGCTCATATTTAACGTGTAAAACGATCCCGATATTAATCCATAAACTCCTGCAGCAGACATACAGACAGCTGTAGCTCGCAGGAGGAGACCCGCTCAAACTGAGGTGGAAGTTTCAAATGTGAACGACAGGCACGGACAGTTCTCATTGGCAGGTTTCTTCGATTACGTTTACATTAACCAATCAGGAGTGTTGTGGACTCATTCCAAACATGCCTGACTTGTCTGCCGTGTTTTGGCTGAATTCTATTTCAAGTTCCGTAGCTCTGGCTGTCGGCCAGAATCCGAAAACCATACATTATACCAGGGGTGCCCAACCAGTCGATCGCGATCGACCGGTCGATCGCAGCGAGATTCCCAGTCGATCGCGAGATGTGTCTAAAAATAGAACAACAATATTCTGTTTTATCGTTAATGTCCTATAAAATAATCTTCCCGTGCCAGAATAATGCACTTGAACGCACCAAAGCTTTGTGATTGGCCGGCGTGACCCCATATGTGGGGGCGTAGCTGGTGGGAAGTGGGCAGTGCACTATTTCGCTGACGTTCTCCGTGTCAACAGGAGAGACAGTCTGCACACACACAAGACCGCAATTATGGCAGAAGTAAAAAAGCCCACAATATATCATTTTCACTCCGAGTGGGAGGATGATAATTTGTGTATCTATTCCAATTCAAAGTCCATCTGTCTCATCTGCAATGCGAGCGTGGCTTTATCGAAGAAGGGTAATTTAGGAGCGGCATTTCAAAACAGTGCTCAAACGCTACGAGACGGAATTCCATCCTAATTCTGCCCTACGCTCCAAAAGGGGAGGGGCCTGAAAGGACAGCTAAATGCACAGCAGTCCATTTCCACCAGGCCCAACAACAAGAGCAAGGCTGCGACCATAGCATCTTATCGTGTCAGTCACGTTCTTGCGAAACACATGAAGTCTTTCAAAGACGGCGAAGTTGTGAAAGAAGCTTTCCTGGAGGCTGCCGACGCGCTTTTGGGGACAGTAAAAATAACAGAAGCATTTCAACAGGTTTTTGATCTAATAAAAACTCAAGTTAGATACCGTTATTAATCAGCTGTAAGTTTTAATTTGTTTGAACTTATTCATTATAATTATTGTACAAAATGGTATAAGAATGCAAACTTAAATTGATTATAGTCTATTATCAATTCAGGTTAAGAAACTAGTGTTGCTTGCATCCTATTTTAAAAGGCATTTCTTTTTATACTCGTCTAAAATGCAACAAAAAAAGGGTTTGATTCTATTAATTTTGTCTTTTTTATTGCACTTTGGCAGCAGATTCCTGCGTAGCTTCAGATCTGAGTTGTCTTATTACTAGTAAGCCTCATTTATACTTTTGTAGCAACACTATTTTTATATAATGACAAAGAAAGGGTTCAGGCTTTTCTTTTTTTGTGGCAGCACTGTTCAATGTTTCTAGAAAACATTACCCACTGTAGTATGTGACGTGTGAATAAACTCCAACTCTGTAGCCTATCAACAACACTGTTGTGTAACTTCAGTTAAATACTTGTATGGGTGTAGATTAGAAAGAGGTCAAATAAAGGATCTGCAGTATTTTATGGAGTATTAAAGGTCAGTTTTATACAAGTAGTGTGTATTTACCTGGCAGTCAGTAATGGCTACGCCTCTCTATTTGGACTGGTAGATCTCGGCAGACTGGCAACTTTAAAAGTAGCTCTCGGTTCAAAAAAGGTTGGGCACCCCTGCATTATACTGTAAAACTATTTTTTTTACAGTTTTATGATTACCTTAAAATTACAAAGAAATTCTTAAAGTCTTATAATAGTAATACACTTTTATATTACGAGTTACATATTTAATTACAGATAAAACTTTTTATTTTACGTACATCTGCATTTATTTTCTGAAAGTGCAAAAATACTGTAAATATTATATAGTAAATTTACTGTAAAAAAAAAGGAAATAAACGTTATTTGTGGTTATTGTCAAAATACTGAAAATAATGTTTTGGGTTGTTAATTTATAGTTAAAGGTAAGTTTGAGAAACCGGCTCGAGATTGCTAGAATTTGAAAATACTAGGGCTGTCAGTCGATGCATGATTGTCCATAGTTAATCGCGATTAATCGCACATTTTTTATCTGTTCTAAATGTACCTTAGAGGAATATTTTTCAAGTTTTTAATACTCTTATCAACATATGAGTGGACAAATATGCTTTATGCTAATGTTTATTATCATTTGAACAATGACAAATATTCTCGTGAATATTAAACACAACAACCTCTGAACATTACAAATATTCACCTCAATTCAATCTGGAACCTCTCATACAATAATACAATGCAAATGGTGTGTGTGTGTGTGTGTGTGTGTGTGTGTGTGTGTGTGTGTGTGTGTGTGTGTGTGTGTGTGTGTGTGTGTGTGTGTGTGTGTGTGTGTGTGGGTGTGTGTGTGTGTGTGTGTGTGTGTGTGTGTGTGTGTGTGTGTGTGTGTGTGTGTGTGTGTGTGTGTGTGTGTGTGTGTGTGTGTGTGTGTGTGTGTGTGTGTGTGAGAGAGTGATGGATCGTTGGAGCTATGTGCAACTCAAGGCATATGCTCGAACGGGAGCTACCTGGACGCTGCAATCATGTTGCACTATCCGTGCTGCTGAGTGTGCTGACTTTTCGTACAATGTCCCACTGTCTGGCTTCCTGCATAAAGTCAAGTGCTCGGCGCAGTTGTGGCGAAATGTCGCTCCTCTGTTTTCATTTAAACAGCTCCTTATATCCGTTAGCGCAGCTAGCTAGCACCAGATGCTAACAACAACAATGCACGTAAGGTCTCTCTCTCGCTCGGGCCACACATACACACACCCTCCCGGTCCTCCCGATGGCCAGTCGGTGCCTGCCGGTGAGCGTGGAAGTGTGGTCTGCCACAAGCGGGCGGCAGGAGCGGGGCTGTCAGCATCAGCTTGTAGATGGTATTTTAAACTCGATGCGCTCTGAAACTACGGGGCGGCCGAGGAAAAAAAATACACATGCGTTAATCCCGTTAAAATAATTAGTGGCGTTAATTTTTTTTTGCGTTAACGCGTTATTAACGCGTTAACTTGACAGCCCTAGAAAATACACAACCGGAGAAAATCTGCCACTTCCTTATAGAGCCCCTCCTCCAACACACACGAACGCGCACATGACCAATGAGGGCACGAGATAAGTTTGTGCCCCGATGGAAGGCTGACAGGCAGGTAGGCCATCCAATCCGTTTAGCCGGGCCGGCTACTTTTTACAGTATTACGGCTTCTACAGATGACATTTTTTTATGGATTTTTTGTCAAAGCACTTCAGATATTCATTGCTATCGGGATGTTAAGAGCATTCCATGGAATATAACAAAAAGTGTATCTCGAGCCGGTTTCTGAAACTTACCTACCCCACCTTTAATATCTGCCATTTTACAGGATTTTGCAAGTTATTTAAAAAAACATGATAATTACTATAAACATTTACAGTTATTTCCTGTAAAATTACGATCTTTTTTTACAGTGTATAATAGACTGCAAAACAGAGTAGAGTACTGCAGACTCCAATGAGTTGTTTATAACAGACTCACACTAACAATAGATATTGTTATGTCACTTAGCTTTAATCTCCAGTTGTAACAGATAATTAGTTACATAACATAAGTGATCAATGTATACATACAGATGCAGTCACAGAAATTCTGGAGCATTTACATCAGAATACAAGGACAGTGACATTCATTCAGTTTAGAGTTCCATTCCAATATGTTGTATGGTTGTATATGGTTATGTATAGGTTACATAATGTAATTGGGCACATAATCCAGTATACAGTTGTAAAGATTTCAAAGGGACCCATACAGCTTTTGCAAAGCAGCTCAGTTCCACAAAATGATGTAGATTACTATGATTTTCTCTATTCCAATTTAAAGACGAGTTTTATAGAATTCTATAGAATTCTATAGAATTTAGTATAGGTTGCATCAGAGAGAAAATGTCATGCATGTTTTCTTTGAATGCTATAGATTTCTACAAATTCCTATAGATTTCTATAGATTTCTACAGATATGTCATGAGTCGGTTCTGTCCTATAGAATTCTTTAGATTGTTATAGTTTTAATTATAGAAGTTTATAGAAAAGTACACATTTATAGTATTCTACAGAATGATCTAGAGATTTCTATAGTATTCTATAGAATTCTTTAGCATGGCTTACAAATACGACTATGTTCTATAACATGCTATAGATTTCTACAAGATTCTATAGGATTCTATAGGATGTTATAGATTTTTTTGCTAAGGGTGAAGCTGCAGCGTCGGAGACAGCAGTTACAGGACCGCACACACAGGTCCGACGGAGCACGTGACGGAGCACATGTGAACGTCAACGCAGAGAGTAGGCTTGTTTGAGACAAGCGAGACCTGCGCAGTTGCGATCAACGTCTTGCTAGTGCGTTGCATGATGGTTAGTCATTTTGTCCGACTTACTCTGGAGGCTCGCCCACATGAGACGTTGAAATCTCGCGGGACAAAGACGCCCACTATGGGCTCAAAACAGTCTTATAATACACACATGCACACAGAAGGATTCACACTTGTATTTCCGGATCCACACTTGTGTTTTTCAATGCACACACAAATGTGTTCCGTTTCATATACATGTAAATAAAATCCAAATACAGAAAAAAGTTTTACATATGTATTTTTGATCCACACATATTTGTTTTCCGTTTAAAACCGCTGCACCTGCAAACACAAACCGCTTTCTGTGCACGGATCGCTGTGCATTCGTGTGTGGGTTTTTTGAGACTCCCCTGACGGTCAGCCAATTCGTACTTGTAATTTGTTCTATCTATAGCCAATCAGATGTCTCCTCAATTCTAAGCCAATCACATGAGCGCGCCCCCACGAGGGTAGATTTCTTGCGTTCATGATGTAGCGCTTCATATACGCATTTTGCGCTATCTGGAGCTGACAGCTCCATGGAGCCTGCGGCGCTAATATCAGGACACCTCTCAGTACAGCGCCACTTTCCGAACCATTGATGAATGCTTGTGTACACAAAAACGGCAGGCAAAACCGTTTTAAATGTGTGTTTCCTGTATGGCGAATACAGCTGCTTTATTTATGTCTGTATGAAGTTGTTGTGAGTGTGGAGGGAGCAGCTACAGGTTAGCTTAGCCTGATCGATCAGTGCACTACGAAGCCAGTGCTAGACAGTGAACTGTCAACGGAGGAAGCCCTGCCGGTCATTATCGTCCGATATTCACTCTTAATAGTCTATAAAGGCCGATCAGGAGAGCTGGATCTGATCGATATGGACATAAACGTGAGTGAAGTATAACCGGACGCGAGAGAGAGAGATCAGATCAGCTGCTGAGTCTGAGGGAGACACGCAGCTCTGCATAATCACCTGAAGCTCCGCCCTCTGTTTAGCGAGCTGACCGGACTGCGCAAAATGCGTATATGAAGTGTCATGAATGCAAGAAATCATACCCTCGTGGGGGCACGCTCATCTGATTGGCTTAGAATGAAGGAGACATCTGATTGGCTATAGATAGAAAAAATTACAAGTACGAATCTGGTGAGCGTCACCCACACATGAATGCACAGCGATCCGTGCACAGAAAGCGGTTTGTGTTTGCAGGTTCAGAGGTTTTAAACGGAAAACAATTATGTGAGGATCAAAAATACATATGTAAAACTTTTTTCTGTATTTGGATTTTATTTACATGTATATGAAACGGAACACATTTGTGTGTGCATTGAAAAACACAAGTGTGGATCCGGAAATACAAGTGTGAATCCTTCTGTGTGCATGTGTGTATTATGAGACTGTTCTGAGCCCATAGCCCGCAGCCTTGAGAGCGAGGCGCGGCGCAGTTCCTCTCCACGGGCTGCAGAAGCGAAATGCTTGATGGGAAACGACTCGCTGGTATCTCGAGCTGAGCGCTCATTGGTGGTGTTTACCCAGTGCTGCTGATGAAACTCTCCAAATATCTAGTGTATTCATACCCCACTGTTTATTCATCATTCAATTCATTCTATATTTTATTCTGTCTATTGTGTACATTACTTTACACTTCACTGCTTGTTGCACCTGGTTAGAAGCTAAACTGCATTTTGTTGTCTCGGTACCTGTAATATGTGCAATAACAATAAAGTTGAATCTAATCTTGAGCAAGAACAAATGTATTTACTTATCTGACATTAACGATTAAACACATGTGTGCATTCTTTATAAATGCAAACCGAGTCAAGCCGACTCCGGAGGTGGCGGTATGCACCTTAAAGTTGTTTGCAATCCGCCAAAAAACCAAGAGAAGAAGAAGACGAAGCCGACTCCGAGCTGTCCGACTTCAGGCGAGCTTTTTGAGACCTCCCCCGGCTGCGATCGGCGATTCTCGACTACTTTCGAGGCGAGCCGCAACGCGTCTCAAACAAGCCTAATGTGAGTAAAGTGCTTTTAAAGTTGTATTTGTTTAACATTAATAACAATTCCGGTGTCTTGACATGAAGTGTTATTTATGGGATTAGTTTTGTATCATAAAGATAAAGCAACACTTTCTCAGAATAAAGCAAAACTATGAGTTTAAAAGAAAAAAAAACGAAGTCAAGCGAAATAAAATACATTTCAAAAATAAAACTATAAGTTGCAAACAAATCATTTGTGTAATCATGTAAACTATGAGTATTTTTTCATTGTTTTAACATATGTTTTTGTTTGCAGTTCTTGTTTCTTCTTTCTCAATAATCAGACTTTTGCTCTCACTGCAGCTTTCTCTTTGTGCGCTCCCTCATTTTTTGTTTGAGATTTTGACACAAACATCCCACTACACCACAGATCATACAGTGCAACTCATGTAGCAAACTCCGGAGTCCACTCAGCAACGTTAGTGTCGGTGTCTCCTGAGGACAGGGACGGACTGGCAATCCGGACGTTCGGGACGAATCCCGATGGACCGGTATTGAAGTGGGCCGGTCGGACGATGTGGGTCGGCCGGTAACCGGCCAGGGCTTGACATTATAAATGGCCCGCTGGCCCGGAAGCACTATATATGGCGCTTTTCCACTGCAGCGGGTAGCTCGCTTTAAGCGTGCCGAGCCGTGCGGGGCCCGTTTTTGGTTGTGTTTCCACTTGGCCTAGTTTTGGCCCGGGGCTACTTTTTCACCTTTTTTCTGGCCCGACTAAATCGTGGTTCTAGGGCCAGGAACAACCAGGCTGAGTCGGGCTGAGTATGCTAAACTAGAGAGAGAATCGCTGGCAAGGGGGCTACAACTACAACAAGATGAACATATTTGACCGTGATTTAATTGTAATACACGTTTCAAAATGATGCCGAAGTAACAACATACTGATACCGGTTAGTAAAAACCATGAATTAATGCTTTGACAAGTCTGCAGACAGACGGCAGGCGAAACACCCTTTTAAAATGCGTGTTTTCTAAATGTAGCTTGGCTAAGCTAACGTTATATATGCTCCGACCGTCCACACTCACAACAACGGCCTATACAGGAGTAGCATGAAGCTGCAGCATCGGAGACAGCAGTTACAGGACCGCACTTGTAGAACCGCACACTAGGGGTTTCACCAACTAATCGACTAGTCGACTAGTCGACTACCTTTACCACTAGTCGGCGCTGTAGGCCCTAGTCAACTAGTCGTGAACAAAATGGAGGTGAACGAGGTGCCGCAAAATGCTCCAAAAAACGTCCGACATTCATATGTATGGCAGTACTTCAAAGAAGACGTAACCAACTCCACAGTTAAGTGTCAGTTGTGTACATCTGTACTAAAAATACTTCTGCTATGCGCAACCACCTGCAGGTGCCGACAGCTAGCAGTAATGCTAGCAGCACCAGTGAGCAACGGACCGCCGTCAGCACTGGACAGACACAGGCGAGCATTATTGATTTTTCCAAGCGCCCCGTTACGGACAAAAGAAGACAGCAGATAACAGACTTGCTTATCAACTTTGTCGTCAAGGATGTTCGACCACTTTCTGCCCTTTCCGGAGAAGGCTTCAGGGACATTATGAAGTTTTTCGAGCCAGGCTATAAGATCCCGTCACATGCTACACTTTGGAGCAACATCATGCTACAGTACAACACTGTGAAAGCGAGGATTGTCAATGAGATGAAATATAAAAGTGTCTCACTAACCACTGATCTGTGGACATCTTGCACCATGGATCCATACATCACCATAACTGCCCACTACATCACAGACACCTGGGAGATAAAATCCAGAGTGCTGCGAAGTTCGCGGAGGACAGCGAATAATGTGTTGCGCAATGGATTTACGTGGCATTTAAGTTTGCGAGTTTTTTGCTGTACATTTTGGTGAGTCCAGTTACCGTTTCTTATTTACGAAGTCACTGTTTGTTATGTACTAAGGCACTGTTTGTTATTTACTCAGCCATGTCACACAAATTTAAAATAAAATACAGTTGAACACCTCTCTTTGTGTGTCTTTATTATGACACAACGACTAGTCGACTAGTCGACTGCTATTTTGAAAAATAGTCGACTAGTAAATATTGGTAGTTGTGAAACCCCTACCGCACACACAGGTCCCGTGTCACGGCGGCACGTGACGGAGCACGTTCACATGAATGTGAACGTCAACGCAGAGAATGTGAGTAATGTGAAGTGCTTTTACAGTTTTATTTGTTTAACATTAATAACAATTCTGGTGTCTTGAAATGAAGTGTGATCAGCTAACATTAACTATGATAGTGTTAAGGCAATACAAACAAACATCTGTTTGCTTATGATAGCTTCTAACCGTATTAAAGTCTCTAAAAACAACTATTCGTTAGCTATAGCTTTCGGCAAAAGCATTACCAAAAGCATTAGCTTCGTTAGCATATTTGATCATTTGTTTAATGAAACTAGCGTGATTTTGGCAAGCCCAACTAGGTGTCATAGTTGAGTAATTGAATCACTAATTACAGTAAGAGTGTGAGTAATGTGAATCATGTTTTGTTTTTTTAAAGTTAACAACTATTCTGTTGTATTGAACAGCCATACAAGCAACAAGTGCTAAATGTAATCTGTTAGCCTATGATGACTCGCTGCAAAACCAACTGTTAACCATTTTGTTTATTTGTTTAATGAAACTGTATGTTATGGTTATGTTATTGTCTTTGTCACTTTCTAATTTCATTCAGAGGGACATGCCTTTGATTCGGAAGTGGTGGTGTCTTCTTCTCATGGAGCATTTTGAAATACAAGGTTATGAAAGCCCTTAACAATATGTGTGTTTTGATTTAAGTAACACTTTATTTTGAGAGTCACTTGTAGATAATCTATTATATTAGGTTAACCATGTACAGATCAGTAGACCATCAGTAACAAGAGCTGTAAAACTCTGGATGGCAATATCTGTTGAGATTATTAATGCATATCAATTGTGCACCAATGCCTTAGCCTTTCCCTATGCAATACTTTAGATGACGTCTTGTTCTTATTGTTTCAAAGGCATGGCCAAAGGTTTTTCTTCTGGACTCTGGAGGCCAGAAGCTTGCTGGAGGGAACCCTTCAGCCAATATTCAGAGTGCCACGACAGGTTATCTCCCTCGAGAGGGAACAGCAGACCCCGCCTCACCCCCAGTGAAGAGAGCATGGACTTTCGAGCGGCTCTTTTTTGAGAAAAGAGCTATATTCCTGTTTGGCTGGGCGAATTGCAAACCACGCCCCGTAAAACTCCCAAAAAAGTTTTGTGAAGCCGCCATTTTATTATCCTCGCATTAGCATTATTAGCATTATCATTAGCCCAGCGCAGAAACGCAGAGAGACTAACTTATGGCAACACAAAATAAAACATGGGAGCGGTGGAGATGAGGAGGTGTCGGCGTTCTGGCGATTTACTCGGAAGGCTTCAGTAGAAGCTGCTGGGACTCCCAGCAGCTTCTACTGAAGCCAGTCCCCAACTCCGGGGACTTCCGGCCGGGGACTTTGGGCGGCAGTATACGCCGTGAAGTGGTTTGCGGCCTGCCAGTAAACCCAAAGCAGAAGAAGAAGAAGTGACGTCAGCGGCTTCATTTGCCTAATCCACCCCCAGGGACTTTTTCTGGTGTGAACGCGATCTGTAGGCTACTTAGTTCATGCGAACTAAAGAGTTCGCATGAACTAAGTTCGCATGAACCTTTGTGGGAAAAGTACCGCAGTGTGAACGCGGCTATAGTCAAGTTACATTACTTATTACATTTTTAACAGGGTAATTACTCATCTGTAACCTACTACATTTAAAAAAAGTAAACTTCCCAACCCTGATAATTAATTATAGTCAGATAATTAATTAAACTTCAACGGATGACAAAAGCATGTCAATATGATCTGTGCGTCCGCTACATTAAATCAGCAGTAGCCTAAGTTCTGTCTTCAGTGTAAATGCTTCTTTAATAGTCATTGTATTACAATTTGAATTCATTGTAAATAATCTTCACTGTGCTGACTGCCTGTTTACCGTTTATCAGACAGTCTCATCATTTTTGACATGTTTTGTAATATTGCATGAGGTGTTTTAGTCAGTTATGTCGGCCTATTATGTAGGTTAGCATCTGTCGTGTCAGAATCTAACAATTAGGCCTAATTTATGTCTGTCTGTGAAATTGTTTCAAAATGTTCAGTTTGACCAATTAGGCTCTCTCTTTTTCAAGATGCATATTTCAATCCAAGAGGGGAGATCCTTGCCGGACCTTCAACGGTGCACGACTTGTTGCAACGACTTTCACTGCCCGTTCTGTGTCTCTGGTTTGTTCTCTCCAACCAAACACAGCAAGGTCAAAAGCCATCTAGAGAGCCACTTCCACCGTGCAGTTCTCCATGAAGGTAAAGTTAGCAAACATTCTCTTGTGAAATGCAAATGGGGTTGCAATGTGTCTGCATTAAAAGCAGCCTGAATGTTATGATCAGTTCCATTTGAGCAATACATCAAAACAAGTCCTATGATTTGTTTGTGGTGACCAGTTACTTGATCCAGATGTTTGGTATTCATAATTTACACTTTAAATAATATGATCACAAAATAATAATACTACAATTCTATGTTCTTATGTTCAAGGGTATACCATTCACAGATGTGGATTAAATTGCCGACCGGTATATAATTTCCACTGCAGCTACTGCCAATACTTTAGATGACGTCTTGTTCTTATTGTTTCAAAGGCATGGCCAAAGGTTTGCCTTCTGGACTCTGGAGGCCAGAAGCTTGCTGGAGGGAACCCTTCAGCCAGTGTTCAGAGTGCCACAACAGGTTATCTCCCTCGAGAGGGAACAGCAGACCCCGCCTCACCCCCAGTGAAGAAACAGCAGACCCCGCCTCACCCCCAGTGACTGACCAATCCGATTTAAAGCGTACTCTGTAATCGTATCATTCTTCCAGCTGTATACTTCCCTGCTGAATATATTTACTGCTTACCGTATATATAATATCTTATTTATATCTACGAATTGATGTTTGTTTCTGCAATGCTGTTAAGATGCTAAACTTCACTTTGTTAATTAAGGTAATTAAGGTGAATCTAATCCACTTAATTTAATCGGTGCTAGCTAAGGCTACCTAATGGCGGGGAATTACAGCTCTTCTTACAATTGACGCAAGGAACAATTAGTTTAAATCACATTTACCTACATTGCTATTTAAAGCATCGTCAATATATCACATTTATTGTGTATTCCTGTTATTACACAAAGGTAAAACAGCCTGACTGATACTGGATTATTTAGGTAATAACAATAATATACAACTGACGTATAATATGAGCTCTGCCAAAACTGCCTGACAGCAGACCCCCACAGTGTGGAAATTAAAATAAATAAAAATGTATTCTGAACTGAAATGCCTCTCGGTCAAACTGCTTGTTTATCTTTTGCAGGCTGCATGAACACACTAACAGTTGTTTTTCAGTAATCTAGCACCTCTTCGAGACACCTTTGATTTATTAATAATAATAATGAAACGAGAAGTATGATACTGTAGAAGGAACAGTGTTTAACAGAGTTGTTTTCTTTTTAATAATAATGAAACGAGAATTATGATACTGTAGAAGGAACAGTGTTTACAGTGTTTTACAGTGTTGTTTTCTTTTAACAAAAACATACCAAAAACTAAATTAACAGTGTTGTTTAAAGGTGGGGTAGGTACGTTTTAGAAACCGGCTCGAGATACACCTTTTGTTATATTCCATGGAATGCTCTTAACATCCCGATAGCAATGAATATCTTAAGTCCTTTGACAAAAAATCCATAAAAAATGTCATCTGTAGAAGTCGTAAAAAGTACAAAGTACAACCAATCCGGATGGCCTACCTGCCTGTCAGCCTACCATCGGGGCACAAACTTATCTCGTGCCCTAATTGGTCATGTGCGTGTTCGTGTGTGTTGGAGGAGGGGCTCTATAAGGAAGTGGCAGATTTTCTCCGTTTGTGTATTTTCAAATTCTAGCGATCTCGAGCCGGTTTCTCAAACTTACCTACCCCACCTTTAATATACATATAAAAGACATAAAAGACTATCTTTTTTAAATGCTCAACTAAATTAACAGTGTTGTTTCGTCACCCAAAACGAAATTAACAGTGTTGTTTGTTTAATATACATATAAACATTCATGTGAACGTGCGTTGACCGTCACGTGCTCCGTCACCTGCCGCCGTCACCTGCTCCGTCGGACCTGTGTGTGCGGTTCTACAAGTGCGGTCCTGTAACTGCTGTCTCCGACGCTGCAGCTTCATACTATTAATATTTTAACTGAGACTTTTTCCGCCACAAAACCGGAAGTGAGGTTTCTTCTTGTTTATATTACGGAACACTTACCGCCAACAAATCTTTATTAAAGGTGGGGTAGGTACGTTTCAGAAACCGGCTCGAGATACACTTGTTGTTATATTCCATGGAATGCTCTTAACATCCCGATAGCAATGAATATCTTAAGTGCTTTGACAACAAATACATAAAAAAATGTCATCTGTAGAAGCCGTAATACTGTAAAAAGTACAACCAATCCGTTTAGCCGGCCTACCTGCCTGTCAGCCTTCCATCGGGGCACAAACTTATCTCGTGCCCTCATTGGTCATGTGCGCGTTCGTGTGTGTTGGAGGAGGGGCTCTATAAGGAAGTGGCAGATGTTCTCCGGTTGTTTCTCAAACTTACCTAACCCACCTTTAACCTTATGCCAGGGATGGGCAACTTTGATGGTGGTGGGGGCCACATAATTGATGTACTGGCCACCAGGGGGCCGCAGATTCACTTGGAACACACAAAAATTCCATGTGTTGTATGTAATTATTAACAAATATACTAAGTCTGATATCTTCATTGACATTTTACAATCAAAGGGAACATCCCCAATAAATGGGAACATCCTCTAAGTGGCATGTTTGTATTGAACAGGTTATTAAACAGTGGAATAAAGCTATTTTAAACTATTGGAAAGCACGGAAATTGTGTGTATTGAGATTAACCCAGACATTAGTTGTCTAACTTGAACCTAAAACACTTGTAGCCAGTCTCTGCATTCTCCTTATTCCACAATAAGGGGAATGTCAACACACCCGCACTTTGCTGTTCCTCAGCGCCACTCCCCCTCCCTCCCGCTGAAATTATGAATGAAAAGCGTAGTAATCATAGATAACACGGCAGGGTCCGTGACAGTTTGTTTTCATCTGATTTCAAATAAACAAAGTCTTTTTAAGAATATTAAACTTTTTCCGCCAAATTCAGATGATAAATACAACTTTTAAGCTTGTAAAGGCATAATTATAAGAGGCAATTTAACGTCACAGCAGGCATAACAACAGCCGGTGTTTCTTGTGAGGGTTGCCCCGGGAAACAAACACAATACACACAAATGCATCACAGATTATTTTGTGGTATTTGAAATCATGTACGCAGCTCGCGACGTAACTAGGAGTCTAGTGGACGGTATCAGTACTACAAGTAAAACAAATGAAACAAAAATAAAAAAAGATTTAATTAATTTTTTTTTAATTAATTACGTTGTTTATAAATTAATATGAGGGCCGCAAAAAGAGGAGGTGGGGGCCGCATGCGGCCCGCGGGCCGCCATTTGCCCATCCCTGGTCTATGCCTTATACCAAAGGTAATCGTTAATGTTGGCTATGCTGCCTATTTACAAACAGTCATCATTAGGTAATCATTAAATACCTAACACTGCACTGTAATTTTTAAACTTATATTTTATACCTATATTATTCTATTTTAGCTTATTTTATTTCTATTTTATTCTCTTCGTTTCTGAATGACTGTTGTGTTTTTAAATGTCCTTTTATAATGTGATTCCATTGCACCATATCTCAAATATTTTTGTTTTTCGTGTTGAAAGGTTCTCTATAAACACATTTGCTTTGCCTTAGAATCACATTAATTAATTCATCTTTCAAAAATATTACTTTTTGTTTCTGCTGGTTTTCATAACAGTATTGACTTTCATGCACTAGATATTTTAAAACCTGTTTACAAGCAATCCATATTGCAAGATTTCCAAAGATACACTTGGTATTCTGTCCAAACAAGCCATGGATAAATGTGTGTCCTCACTGAAACATTTAAGGAGGGCAGGCCCATAATGACCTTCACACTGCAGCGCCCATTTAGAGTGAGAGGAATGGAAATGTCAACTATAGAAGTCAGTGAGCCAAGAAAACATCACAGAACTAAAACTGGTCTGATGTCTGGAAACCGATACAAACAACATGTGACGTTATCAGAGTCTTGACAGTTCTTTGCAAATGAGGGCAGTGCTCAGAAATTGGCCTAAATTGAAGCTAGATTGATGGTCTCTCTTTTTACGGAGAAAATCGATGTGATACAATATGAGAGTTAGTATGAAGCATCAGAGATAAATAGACGTGACTGTATCTATTTGTTTGTGGACATATTAATCAGGCCCAGTACATCAAGTCAGAAAATGAATTTTAGCCCAGCCGATATGAGATTAGTTAAATAGACAGGCCCACAACTCAGAAGGAAGAGGCATTACACATTTAATGTTTTCCAGGTTACACAAATCACATTAAAACAGGGCCTCGATTCAAGCTGCATATTTGTGCATGCAAAACATCCCGGACAAAGTTTCTTTTCAAGTGTGTCAAGCCTCCTAAAAATAATTTAGTGCACACTAATCCAGATCCCTCTCCTTTTTAATTAGTGGGAAGGTCAGGATTGTCAGATGAAGCGAATGAAATACAGGCTTAAGTTTTAATGAAGATACCCACTGCAGTAAGATTCACAACACATTCCCTGATTGTAAACAAATACAAAGTTGTAAACATATCCATCCATCATTTGAATGGGTGAAGTTGGAATATATTGTTTGGTTTTGAACACTTTATTATTTAACCTTGGAATCAGAAAAAGGGTATAGACATGGGGAAGAATAAGTCATTATTTTGCAAAGTACAACCTGTTTGTGAGATGTAAATATAAAAAGAACAGCCCCATACGCCTGTCTCTGGAGTTTCTGAGTGAAACATATTCATTATCATGTTCATATTCCCAGTGAGGCTGGATGCTTATATCTGTAACAAGAAGACTGAGACTATTTCAGCAGCACATTATCAATGCAGATCTCCTCCTCTGTCTGCGGTGCTCACCAAAGAATGAAGAGATCTGCTGTTCCTGTTTGCAGTATTATACAACATCTTAAATTAACTGATTGTCCAGTCTTGCATATCAGCGGTCAGACAGTTTATGAGGCAGATTAGACGACGACACACGTTTCTCAGGGATTTAGCTGGGAGTGAATCTTAAGGCTAGTTTCTTCCGAGACAAATTCCAGATAATCATCTCTGTATCATATCTGTGGTGATGAGCGCAACCAAAGGGATAACAGTGAGGAGATGGGGAAATAGCTCTCCTCAGGAACGATATCTTTATGAATAACTGTTTTGACAGAAGCGGAAAGATTATATTGCATTTGGGGGGGGGTTATAACAAAACGTTTTAGCTTATTATAAGTATTATCCACAGGATTAGTAACAATATGGAATCTCTTTTAAATCCATTAAGATGATCTGCACACCAAATACCAGGTTTAAAGCAGTTTGTGGTAAAATACATTCAATACAAAGACATCCAGGGACTCAACAGCATATGCATGTGTCACAAAATCTACAACAATGACCTCTTTATCCATGATTGTTGAAGCTATTAGTATTGGTTACTTCGAATCTAATGAGATTAACAACACAAGTACATAATATCCACTTATGTGTGCAAACATTTATCCATCTGGTTTGAACAAAATAGTGAAACAGGGGTTAATCTGAATTGATATCTGATGGATTGCCATGACATTTTCTAAAAGCATTCATGTTCCTCAGTATCCTAATGACTTTGGTGATTTCCCTCTTGCGCCACCATGAGTTTATCATGTCTTTCTTTTCAAAGTTAAATGTCAAAGATGGATTGCCTTTCAATTTGGTCGAGGGAGATTGTTGTTAATGTAGCCATTGAAATCCATTGACATTTTTGGATTCCTTACAGCATGGAATCACACATTCATTAATGTTACACTTTCAATTTGAAGCCCCGGCGTTACAGTTGTAGTTAACATTTTCCACCAGAGTGAGCCTTTGTCCCCGATGCCTTATGGGGCAAGGTTTTCGGCACCATATTATAAAACGCATCATAATCAATATTGTGCTCATCATTGAGAGATATATCAGACTGTGTAAAATCACCTAAAGCTATCAAACTAATCCAATTTGAGTGTCTCTCAAAACTCAGCATTAGGTAAACAAACTTGCATTTAAAGGTTTAACATAAAAAATCAAAACATGTTGCAGGCATGATCAGGGCTAAGGTTTGTTAAAAGATATAACTCAATGAAAGGGAAAATACATATTGACAAATCACTTCATGTCAGTTTTTTGACGGACATGTTTGTCCTCTAAGAATATCAGAGCAAAGGGGTTAAGAACAACAGTTTTTGTTGATTAATAATAAATAATGCGGCCATAAATCATCTCCACGTGGCTGTAGGTCAGCGACCATCCTTCCTCCACAAGGTTGTGTCAGGTAAACCATGCAGGTGGATACATTATAAGGTGATGCATTATTTAAGAGCGCTCGATTGACTGACCAAACTTTGTTGTTACCTCAACAGACCTTGTTTTTCAACCCTGTGAATTAATTCAGCCTTAAATGACCAAACTGCTTTGGAAGAGCGGCTTTTATTAGCAATTTAGAGAAAAAAGCGCTACTATTTACATGGACAATGTGTGTCTTGGGAGGTCATTAGAGCAGACTGAATAATTCTGTAAATAAGCTTCTGGCAAAGTCACTGCACTTCTTCTCTCAGACAAGCGGGACATGCCAGGAAGAACTTTTCAGAAAACTCAATCGACCTAACTTTGTGTTATTGTGTTGTGATATGCAGCAGCATGACACACATTTGCAAACCAAGAGAAACAACCAACACAAGGAAATTCAATTAAGCTTTTTCTGGAAGCATCCGATAAGTTTATGGAAATTAAAGTTTTATGCAAATATGTTGTCTGCCTGGACCTGTGCCCGATTACGAGACACTGCACAATATTGCATTGGAATTAGCATCCCCAGAAAACTCAACAGCTGTCTAACAAGCCCAAACATCAACATCACATGCGCAGAATATTTTAAAAGAGATTTCATATTATCTGCATGCTCTTAACATATCACCTATTGCTGTACAAATTATCAATAACCCATCGTTCCAGCAAAATCACTTCCCCCACTGAGTCTCCCGCACAGCAGTTATTGTTTTCTCAAAATGTAATATAAAGACACACATCAATATTAATGCTTGTGATAAATTCTTTATTTAAAAACAACACTTACAATTTCTTAGAAGGACAGACAAAGTGTGAGGGGAAATGCATGTGAAGAGTACACTGCAGATTTCAGAGCAGAGGACTCTGACATCTTGTGGGCAATACATGCAACTTCAGGGACAGGCGCTGTGTGCATTGTACAGAAATGTAATTGTATGTAAAAATCTAATTTTGCTTAAATTAATCCAGCAGATGTTTTGGACACATGCAACTACAACTCAAGATATTGGCACTGTGCATTGTTTCTGTTATAATGTACACTATTATTCAAACAACTTGGTCATCTTATGGGCTGGAAACTTATAAATACATGCTCCCCTACCAATAATACTGTATTGACCCATCTTAAAAAACCAGAAAAACTGTTTATTTATTCATAAACATTTGACATAATCCTCTCCTCACCCTCAGTTGTTAGATCAAGTTGTCATTAGTGAGTGTGAGTGTAAGGCTGCCTCTCTCTGGAGGCATAAGGCACAGTTTGAGTAAGATGCCACGGGGATAAGGTCCCTGCTGTCGGTGGCAGCTGGCAGGCAGATGCTACCTGGAGACGGTGGAGCTGGCGTGTGATTGGCTAGAGGAGGTGGTGGCAGCGCTGAGCTGAGAGAAACCACTATGACTGGACTGCAGACTGGTCATGGATCCCCTGAAATAACAGAAGAGAAATGTTAATTCTACCTAATAAAAAAAACGTATAAAAAGTGTTCTAGTACAGTACATTTACTCAAGTACTGAAAAGAAATACAATTTTGAAATGTCTTTCCTGGATCATTTCTTCTGACGCTATTTTATATTTTTACTGATGTGAATATTGTTCTTTTTATTACATTTATTTGACAGCTTTTGTTTTGGGTCATTTTACTGATAAGGATTTAAAGCTAAAACTAAATATATGATTATAGGTTAAAATATCCAGCAGTAGTATACAAAGAAATACAAAAAGTCCCACCAACATACATTAATGCATTTACAGTAAACACCATTAATATATGATTCTAAAACGGGCCATACAAATGCAAAACAAGTACTTTTAATTTTGGAACGAGTCTTTTTTTTATTACAGTACTGTTTTTAATTTAAATCAAGTTAGATTTTGAAAGCATGAATTTTAATTGCAGACACATTATTTTAACAATTCAGCATTGCTTATTTACTTTAGTAATAAGTCTGACCGTCTTCCACCACATGAAACGGGTGTAAACATTTCTGAAAGGACAATTTACTTCCAGAAATATCACATTGATTTTTGATCAGCCCACACAGCCTCAGTGTAACACAAAGAAAGACAGGACACGAGCAGGGAAAGCAACTGACCTGAAGTCATGGGAGGCCAGCACCTCGGTGTAGTACATGATCTTACACTTGTGGGAGGAGACCTGCAGCGAGGCCAGCACGTCGTCCACTCGCGGCAGGCTGGAGGCGGAGCAGGCCGGGGAGCTGTGGAAGCGCCACTGCAGGATGTAGCAGCCGGGCCAGCGCGTCACGTGGGAGCCCTGTTGATCAGAGGAGAGCCGAGTATCGATATGAGACTGAGGTGGTGGAGAATTTAATTTGCTTTAAAAAAAACAGATAGTGTATGAGCCACTTTAGCACATATTGATATATATTATACTTGAGAAAATACGTTTATGTTGTAAGTTAAAGATGCCCTTTTATGCTCATTTTCAGGTTCATATTTGTATGTTGTGCCTCTAGTGCAAAATGTTTACATGCTTTAATGTTCAAAAAGGTATTTTCTCGTACTGCCGGTGATGGAGAATTTAATTTGCTATAAAAACAACAGACATTGTAAAAGCCACTTTAGCACATACAGTATTTATACTTGAGAGAAAGGATGTTTATGATGGCATGACAGATAATATTCTTTAAATAATGTAAGTTAATACAACTGTTTTTGTATAGTTTCGTGTATATATATATATATTATTGGACAATGCTAAAGTTAAAGGTGACCTTTTGTGTTCATTTTCAGGTTCATATGTATATGTTGTGTCTCTACTGTGACGTGTCTCCATGCTTTAATGTTCAAAAAGCTCTTTATTTTTCTCATACTGCCTGTCCTGCAGCACCTCTTTTCACCCTCTGTCTGAAACCAGAGCCCAGTCTGCTCTGATTGGTTAGAGATGCCCCACCTAGCCAATTACCTACAATGTGTTGGAGCGCTTTGTGTTACAGTGATGTCTCTATGATAGGGAAGAAAACAAAGGAGTCCAATCGAAGGGTCTTCAGGCCGGGGGGGTTGTGAGGCAGGTTTGGGATTTTAGACTTTACAGACCATTTACATGCACATAAACCAATCCAACACACTACAGGGAAGGGATGCCCCTTTAAGTTCAGGCATAAAGACAGGTGATGGTGCCGTTAGAAAGCTCTCTGACCTGTACGCTCTCTCCCTCCTTGCAGATGAGGGCTTTCTCCACCATGCTGTAGTCCTGGCCCAGCACCCAGTTCCTGTCAATCATCTGGGGGTTAACGGCCCCTGGGGAGGTGATGCCATGGGCCCCGAGAGTGTCTTTCTTAGGGGGCTGTGGGACCCATTTAGAATGGTATATGTTGAAATGTACATCTCCTTTACACACGTCAAAGTCCCAGGTGATGACGGAGGAGGCCTCGGTGATCTCGATCAGCATCTGCAGGAGGATGTCAGGAGATTAGAAACACAGATGGGCTCACAGCAGGCCATTTAACCGTTGTATATTCATCTAAAACTGCAGCGTGGATTCCTTCCAGCAGGTGGCACCCTCATCCACATAATAATCATCTGTGGATTTGAAAAACTATTTCAAAAGCAGGAGTCATACCTCATATGGGGCTCCCTTGAAAATACAGGCACACTTATAGATGGAGTCAGTCAGCAGGCGGTTCTCCTCACTCTCCAGCTCTTCTGCCGTCCTGTACAGAGATTTGGGGACCATACCTCCCTCGGGGATGTCACACTGTGGACAGAGAATAAAAAAACAAGCTGAACAAAGTGACAACTCTCATAAATGTAGGTTTTCATGTGGACATTTCTCTGTTTGTTTGTTAACCCTTCGATGCACGAGTGACTGGACCCTACACTCTTCCATAAGTGGGTCAAAAACGACCCGTATTAGAATAATATGTTTTTATGCCATTTTGGTTAAGAAAAATCACTTTTATAATATTTAGTATTATATTTTGATTCACACTAGAAATATTTTATATTTAATTTTTCACAATTTAACAAAAAAATGTACATTTTGAAAAAAAACGTTTTGAACATATTGATGCAAAGATCTCCGCTATTCTGAGACCCTCACAGCATTCCAGTCCCTTTTCAAAACTCATCTCTTCTCCTCTTGTCTACTCATAGCCCACCCCCCCCTATCAATCCATGCCAGTTGATCAAGTTTGATAGTCCTATACCCCCCCCACCCTAACCTTCCCTTATATTGTAAAGCGATTTTGAGTCCTTGAAAAGCCCTACACAAATATAATGTATTATTATTATTATACTGACAGGTATCAGATCTTGCTGTGTAAAATAACCTTCCTGAGAGGTGTCACTTGTGATGTAGTCTGTGCGGTCCACAGTGAATGTATTCCTGACAGCAACAGGTGATAAGAATCAAAGGTTCCCAGAGGATTCCATAGGAAATGCATGCGGGTCATTTTGGACCCACTTATGGAAGCTTGGGGTAGAAATACAAAAACTACAATTCTTAAAATGTGAATGGCATGATATCCAAAACATGTTTTTTGAGGAATAGCTGGAATATGAAATGATACAAAAATGTAATTACAAAGATACTTCAAGAAAACCACCTCACCGGGTCCAAAAAGACCCACTTATGCATCTAAGGGTTAAAAGAGAAGCTAAAGGCCATTGCACATTAAAGAAGGTGCAGCCATAACGACTGATAAAGAGTCTGGTACATATTTTGTATCCGTATAAATTCTAATAAAGTCGGTCGCAGAATTCCATGCACATGTCTTTCATCTTGTCCATGTGCTAAGCCTTTTTTGAAATGCAGTGTGTTAGTCCTTGGGGGCTGAAAGCACATTTGTCTTTTACATTTTTATACTTTGAATATATTGTTAAAGCATTCAGTAAAATCGACAAATACCGTTGAACATATTTATGGCCGCAATTTAAAAAACTATTACAATATACTGCCTCCAGAAGAAACCTCCACCCGTTTGTATCCACATAATCATCTCTATTCATGCGATGTAGGAAATCACTCCAGCTTTCAAAGCGGGACACATACTAGGAAAAATGCAATCATTACAATCATAGTCTTTTTAAACGTTTTTGTCTGAACACTATTATATGCATTATAGGGCTGTACCCGAATATTCGACTATTCGAATATTCGTTCGTTGGCCAACTATTCGGGTTTCAATTTCATTATTCGGATATTCGTTTTTTTATATATTTTTCTAAATGTATGCTATTAATAAAGGCGAATTGCCATATTCTTATACTATATTTATACTTTTGAATTGCACTGTTAAAATGCGGAAATATGTACAATCATTCACTGTTCACAGTCGCGAACGCAAACGGCACGCTTCACCTCTCTTCACCTCGTTTCACCCATAAAATGCCGAATACTTCAGCTGTGTGGGACCATTTTAAATTGGATGACGGTAAAAAGAAGGCAGTGTGCCAAATATGTGATAAGAAACTGGCCTACCACGGTGGCACAACAACTCTGAAAAGTCACCTGGATGCTGTAAGTAGTAGCCTAGCTTAGCTTAGCTGTTGTGAAGTTGCCATGATGAAGCTGCTTTATCCGCCGTTTAAACAGTAACGTTAAACATGATAAAAACGTGCACTTACTTTGCTTGGAAAATAGTTGCAAGCAAGCAACCGAATTGTTTTTTTTATATTAGTTTTTTAATTTTATCAGAATAGTGAAAATAATAGGAGTAATGTGGGAACATCTGGGGCTAAGGCAATTATTGGCATAAAGTTGAGTAGCTCAGCCTAATAATAAATTGTGTCCATAGGTGCATCCCCACGCATCCCAGCCATCAACATCCTCAAAAATACAGCAGACCCTACAGTTCCAAAAACCGATAACGGAGAAAAGAAAGATAGAGATAGAGATAACAGATGCCATAGTAGATTTCATCGCTATGGATATGAGACCCATTTACATAGTCGAAGGCGAAGGCTTCAGAAAATTAATGAAGAAGATGGAGCCCGGCTACACTGTCCCCAAACGCTCCAGTATTTTAGATGCCATGTCTCTGAAGTACAGCGATCACCGAGACCAAATTGTAACTCAGATTGAAAACTCAACTGCCGTAATTTTACAACGGACATTTGGACCTCGGTGCGTATGGAGGCGTATATGGCTGTCACCTGTCATTTCATAACTCGGGAGTGGAAACTCTGTAACTTTGTTTTGGAAACCAAAGTAATGGAAGTAAACCATACGGGAGTAAACATTGCAGAACAGCTTGGAGAAGTGGCGGACGCCTTTGCCATTCCGAATTATAAGCGAGTAGCCGTTGTCCACGACAATGCCAGCAACATGAAGCTGGCAGCTGAAATATGTGTTTTGTATCTTTGTTTGACTGTTCAGGTTGTAAAATGTTATAGACGGAATGTGGAACCAGATGTGGTCCCCGGGTGCTGCGCTGGGTTAAATGCAGAGGACACATTTAGTTTTAATGTTTGCGAGTACTGAGACAATAAATACATATAAATCGTAATAGTATGCTCTTTCTGCGCTTCTGCTTAACAGCGTGTTGTCAGGTGTCTCGGATTCGGAGCATGTTATGAAACCTTTTGGGAAAAAAAAAAATGTGAAAAAAAAAATGTGAAAAAAAAATGTATTAAAAAAAAAATACAAATCTCTCCGCACCGAATATTCGAATATTCGTTGCTGATTACTACCGAATATCCGGAGCCCGAAAAATGGTATTCGGGACAGCCCTAATGCATTATGAACGGTACACTGCGGACTCACCATGCAGTCTCCTCGCAGGAAGTCAGGGATGATTTCATTGTCAATATAATCCACCAATCCTCCTGGATCCTTGTAGTCGTTTCCAGCGTAAACAAGAAACTTCTTCCGGGTGTTCTCATCAATCAGAGGGCTCACCTGGGAACAACACGCCAACGATCATCAGAAAACGCAACAGCATTTTATCAACTAAACTAAAGTCAATCCATGAAACTCTGGAATATTCATGTTTAAGAAATACAGAGATCGGCTGGTTGATGGTGTTGCTAAACATCTGAATGTGTACTTTATACTTATTTTATCATCATATAAGCTCATACTATAGAAGAAGTTTTCCATTTGTTGCATATACTTAAAATCTGCTCGTATAATGCCTCCACTGTATATTGCTTTTATTACTTTTTTGATTTATTTCTTTGCTGAATGCCATTACTACAAACCACACCATCATGCTGTACTGTAGCAATGATCTGATTTCCCCCACGAGGATCAGCATGGTTGCAATTACATTCCCCTTTATTTCTTTATTTTAATATTCTCATATTCACAACGTTGCACCCAGTAAGATTCATCCTCTGTGTCTGTACCAGAGGTCGCGTTAACCGAATAGTTTCCGTCTATGACCGATTTTTTTTTAAACAATGACGGAATAATCTGAAAGCAGTCGGTTATTTTGACAGATTAGGCCTCTTTAAAACCACGTTAATGGCAGACATGTATTCTTTCTCACCAGGGTCCAGAGCACTGGGAAGACTCTGGGGGCCCGCAGTATGAGCAGGCGGCCCAGGGTCTCGGGGTAGTTGGCCTCCACCACCTCGATGATCCTCAGCAGAGCCTTCACTCCCGGTCTCCACAGGTGACGCATGTTGAGACCCTCCAGATCCACCAGGCAGGTCCAGCAGCTGACCGACACATTGACCGAGACATTAGATGGCCGTGGATTTTAAGTGCGTGTGATTTGCGGGTAATCACAGAAGGTAGACTTAATATTTAAACCTTTACCTGATTGGTCGACCAAAGACTCTTGTGTTTTCCTCACAACGCCTCAGACCCTCTTCGTTGATGGACAGGACCTGGGTTATAATTAAGTCGCAGCATTAATGTAACGGATCAAATTCAAAGGTGTACAGTACTTCGCCCACAAAATTATCATAGATACCATTTGTGAAAATAATCTTGTCTCGCACAATTCTACTGTGAACGACTAATGAAATACGTACTGTAAAAGGCATGATTAATTGGAAAAAATGTGTAAGCAAACGCTTCCAAAACTAGAGCATTACAAACTTATTTATCCAGTTGTAGGCTCACTACTCCCAAAACGCATATTTTTACTATTTATTTAAAACACTGACAAAAAAGTGTTCAAAGACTTTTTCAAAATGTTTGTATTACTCCTCAGTCACAAGGCCTGAATACAAAACAAAGCAGGTTAGCAATTGATATACCTATGACACAATTTGGGGTTGAAGGATTCTTATTAAATTAAAATTGTCGTTAAAATATTTTTGCAAAAACGTGCATTAATTGATGTTACCTGTCTCAGCAGCCCCTCCTCTCCCAAGGCCCGCACCAAGCCCTTTGTGTCCATCTGCCCCAGTCGCAAGATATACAGAGGACGTCCCTCTAAACCACACACACACACACACACCACAAGTCAATAGGCAGATCAAGTTAGATCACTTCATGTGTGCACGTCCTCACTCAGCCCGGCGGACCAGCTGTTCCGTTAAAAGCAATGACTCATATTTAAACACGGGAGCTACAACAGATGGTGCTCAGACTTTACCGTCAATAATTAACAGGCCATTTAAACCCATGAGGACTTTTTAAATACAGACAACAAAACCCTCTCCCGCCTCTTTATCTTCACCGCCGAGTGTCCACTCCCCCCCACATTACAACAGTAGACAGGGAAATGACATGAAACCGAGTAGAGATAATATTGGCAGGCAGCCAGCATGAGACAAGTACCTCTGTCATGGTGGTGCCATCCTCCGGTGTAATAGTCCTGAAGCAGCTGCGGGCGCTCCCATGTGTCCAACAGGAAGTCCACCTGGTGCTGCTTCCTCCAGGTGAGCGATTGGCACAAGAACTCCCTGGCTTTGTCCATGTTGAAATCTCTGGCCCTCAGGAAGCGGAGCACATGCTGATCCTTAGGAATCTGAAAGTTAAAATGAATAATACATTCAAAGACCTTTCCCAACCTTTAATCCAATGAACGCTTTCTATTCATCACCAAGTGGGCAGATGTCCAGGCACAATGTGCGTTTTACATAATTGCACAAACTTCTGTGCAGTCAAACAATCTCTGTGTGTGTGTGTGTGTTTTTGACCTTGCCCTTGTGGGTTTCCTGGAGCCACTGGCGCAGTCGGATAAGACAGCTCTCCTGCAGAGGCGTTAAATCACCAAGGTAACGCCTGATGTAGTCGGCATCCAACTTGTCTGCAGGCCAAAGAACATGCTCAATGTAAAGTTAGCACACGTCGCATGCATACACATCTGAGAAACAGGAGCAGTACAATAGATTTTTTACTAGTGTGAGATTCAATGCTTTTAAAATCCTATATACAGTATATACATATTATTATAATGTATAGACTTAAAGTTAAGTCCTATGTAAATATCTACATCCTGGATAAATCTACCGTAAAAAAGTCAATATAAAAATGAGCAGGGCTTACAAGAAATGATTATATTAATAGTAAAACTGGTAAACTATTGATTATAGCACCAGATCAAGACACATTTCTTCTAACCCAATCACTGTACTGTGTTGGGTGTTAGCTGCGACTCTACAACTGATTGTGACTAGAGATGAAACACTGACCGTCAGGAGAGCCAGGCACGATCTCAGCGTCAGCGTCCGCGTCTGTACTGTCGGGTCCCGTCTGAGCACTGCTCTCTGGGATGGGTCTGGCTATGGAGCGGGGGGGCAGCCGGAGCCTGATAGTGCCGGAGACAACAGGCGGGGTCCATTGAGGTATGGCGGTTACTCCTTCGTCCTCCAGCTCTCTGAGGTAGTACTCTATCATTTCTTTTCCCTACAACACAACAAGGAGACGGTACTTTTTAAGTTACTGGGAAACGGTGGAAGGTGGTGGCGATTAAAGTTCATTCAAAGATGCACACCTTTTTAATGCTGCTTGCATACTGTTTCATAGCTATCTTCTCTGCCGAGTTCTCAAATCCAAAAAAGGACTTAATATCCAGACTAGCCGTCTGTTCGAAGCACGTCCAGTCTTCATTCTCCGGATGAACCTGTGGAAGAGGACCAAAATGTATCATGTACATTACATCTTTAATACAGTAGGTTACAACCCTTGTCATGAGAAAGGGCAACATCAGCAGTGCGTTGCAAGATAATGGTTGAAAGAAATGCATGACTCGATGTACTGAAGTAATCACAAGCAGCAGAAACGATATTGCTAGTGGGGGTTATGTTGGGGAACGTCATGAAATGTTACAGCTCGGTAGGTATTATTGGAGCAAGTAACACTAGATTGACTTTAAAGACCCAACCTGTAGATACAAGTGCATTTGGCACACCGTGAGAGGATCATTTAGAACAAGTAGGCACTTGGTAGTAAAGCAAGGTTCGTATGCACATACAGCGGTGGGGATCTCGTCTATAAATGGGACCCTTTTTTGCAGTAAAAAAAAAAAATGGTATAAGTGACGAATAAAAACAATAAAGGGAGTACAACTTCAAATAAATCAAAATGTTGTTCCATCCTGAGGCTCACCGTGTAGTTGCAGGACTCGTAGACAATGACCCTGTTGGAAAACGTCTCGTTGCGCACCTCGATGTGGAGCGTCCTGTCTCTGTGATTCAGAGTGTTCTTCTGGAGAAAGTACAGGTAGTCGACACCAGCAATCTGCATGGAGATCAAAACAACATGGTTGACACTCAAATACTGTGGATCAAAACAAGCGTTCAAACCGACAGATAATGCCACATCTGACAGGCGTGGCAAACATTCCCATTTGTGTTCTAATGTCTAATTACAGCAAATGTTATGAACGTCACGTGGCCTTTCATGCTCTGCTAAAGGTCGGAGAGGACGTACCCGTTTCAGAAGCCGCGGGGCCTCGATGTCGATCATACAGCGCCTCTCCGTGACCACCGTGGATCCATCCTTGCTGTGGGTCTCATTGACAATCTCGCTGTCCACGAACACTGGGATCAGGGGCGACTTTGGGAACCTCCTCACATAGGCCTGAGAGGGGGAAAGAAAATGATTGATAAAATACATGTATAGATTCTTTAGGGTTGATGTACTTTTTTTTCGTATAGACTTGGTGTGCCTGGCTCTGTACATTATGTTCCCTCTGAAGGATGTTGCTTGTGTCCTGCCCACTATGAGGAGCTCTCTGATTGGGCAGGAAAGCGGCTTTGAATGTTCCGATTACAAGAAGGTCAGCTGATATTTCCAGAAGTCTAGACTAGACTGTACCTGGCTCATGACTACAGCATGTGATTTACATGATGTCTGTGTCTGTTTATTCAATCGTTAGAGGCTTTAACAGTTCATATAAAAGCAAACAGCCTCAGTGATGGCTTTTATGGAGTTGTACTGTCAACAGCCCACTGCAATATTGATTGAGTGGTTGTTTCAGGATATGCAAAATAGTCCAGAGTCTATATAACTAGTAGCAGCGTGGTTTCGCTGGGGAAATATTGATAAGTCACCTTACGCAGGGAACAAAGTTAACCATCGCGCTATAGCCTTAGCAGATAGGACTGGGGAGTTCCCTATCCTCTTTTAATTCCCTCTAAAAAACACATTTGTATTGGTGTGTTTTGACAAGGTTTGTTGCCTGAATTCACCTTTAAGCCATTTCTTAAAACCAATTTATATACGGCATTATCCTGATTCTGATATGTAGCTCCTTTGTTAATTGTTGTCTAGCTTTTTTTTTTTTTAAATCGCTTTTTTTTTTATTGGTCTACCATTTTGATCTCGTGGAGCAATTTAGTTGAAATTTCAAAAGTGCTATATAAATAGTGTATTATTAATTCATTGTTAAAAATAGCTGCCTGTTAAATATATAGAGTAACCATAAAGCAGTTCTGCATGGTTTAGAAACATTTGTATCACTCCTGATATACAAGATTAGTGGGAACCTAATAGCAACAAAATGTGTTTTCTTATGTAAGAAAACAATACTATCCACCATATTAAACAGCATATTCCACATTAGCGTCAAACCGGCTAACAGTTTAATGGCTGTGGAGCAAGAAAAATGCTTTGTTTTCTCAGCAAATCTTGATTATATGCAATTTTACCAGAGTCAAATACACAGTTAGCTTCGTCTATCTGTTCATTAAAAACCCAGGAAAGTCATAAAGACGTGTCATGACAGGGACAGCAATGATGTCAGTAGTTAAACATCGAGTGCTATCCAGGACACAGATTGTTAGCTGGAGTAATAAAAGTAAGGAGATTAATGAGAAGGCTCAGATAGAAATGGGGGCTGACTATTCACTGGACCGTCTCCCTCAGGCTTTCTAGGCCTGGATCTTTTCACAGGGGCAGTTATTTAGTTGTCACAAAAGACCTATTATAGGATATGTTTCCACTATGCGAAAGGATGCAAGATACATTTCACATCTGACATTTTCTGTAATAGAAGTTTCCTTGGAAATGAAGCTTGTGTAGGTGCGAACTAAGACTGCTTGGTGAAGGAGTTATAGTCTGCAGAGCAAAGTGTTACTGCAGCATTACTGCTCTGAGGATATTGCACAAGGCTTCGGCTTAATGTATAACTGCAGAAAACAAGTGCAGGCTGTGAAAGTGGGTGAAAACACATACATGGAAACGCAATTGGAATTACCTGTGTCCTACTTTTGCTCTCATTCTTACATGGATGTAAAGCATTGAGTTGTAGTTGAAGAGAACGATACATCGGTATCAAAAACAAGAATTTCACATAAATTAACATGGTGGATAAATGTTTGGAAAGTGGGATTTAGCTTGTAATTTCAGTACATGTATCTAAATGACTGGAGAATGCTTGCACTGAAATATAAATCATATATTGCTGGAAAATGTCACGGTATATTCTACTAAAACTTTTTCTTTAAACAGCAGCAATTATATAAAAATAACTTTAGGATTCCTGCCCTCTAAAATAACAACAGGACAACACACCACAGCTGCTTCCCTTTTTGTCAAAAAGTAGACTTATTTTTCATTTTGGTCTTAAATTATTTAGCAACAAGTATTTTTTCGTGCTTGTTTCAAGCTGGATGACTTATCTCCATGAATCGTACGAGCGCATCTCTGGTAAACAGCTCTGACAATTACATTGAATGATAATGTACTGAGAATTTCTTTCATCAAGGGCGGCCTTGCAAAACACAAGAGCTTCATGGAGCAACAGTTGCTTCTGTATTCTGTGCATACTCTTTACCATTACTTTGTGCATACATATCCAACACCTAGGCAAGTTAAATAGGCATAACACATTTAAATGGTGAGCCTTTTATTGGATAAAGAAATGTGAAGTTCATTAAGCAGCTCAGACCCTACATAATTCTTTTTTTAAACCACAGCATTCATTAAACAAAAGAGTGTTTACAGTATACTCTGCCTATTCACTCAACACAGCATTCATTGCATGTTATGTACTATCCAGAGGGAAGCAGAGGACCCTGGTAGGCAGACAAGGCTACAGATAAGCTGTCGAGCTTTATGAGAAAGTCTGGTTTCCTGAAAACTGCAATAAAGTGGAATCCACTGAAAGCAGTTTAATTAATATTTTCAGAATTTACATTTCGCTGTTATTACGGCAACAGTGGTGGCTAAAGATTGCAGGGGTCAAAGCTACACTGGCAACAATAATAACAAATGCACCTTGGTCTCCAGCTTAGTTGTTTGAGATAATGCACAGTAATGACCATAGCTTGCCTGTATAATGGCCCTGGATGTAAACACACTACTCACCGCCATTATCAACTCAAATGGATGCTTGTAGACCCGGACAGGGGACTGGTATTCCTGCACCATGTTGACGCCGTTTCACAGGAAACTTCTGTTAGATAAGAACACAGACCCTATCATGACTCAGCGAAAATACACACATTTATGGTACAGTGTGACTGTTGTAAACACATTACATTACATTACATTACATCAGCTGAGTAAAGTCTCAATGCATGGACACAAATACTTTCACGTGACATTTTGTATGATACTGCAGATTCGTGTTAAAACGTAGAAGAAGAAAACAATAGGAGCCACCAGTAAGCATCTTTAGGCTACATAATATCAATAATTAATGAGAATAGATTGATACCGAGTTTACAAACTATACTCGGACATGGAGTACGGTCAGTGAATACGGCCTGAGAAGCGAAACAAAAAAGAAACTTGACTTACTCTTGAATCCTGGCTTCTTAATGTATGGTGCGTCACTGTTTCTCTCCAACTCTCTGTGTATTATCCATACTGTCAGCTGGCAAGGGAAAGAAGTAAGCTAGTTTTCTAATTTTGTAAACACGAGAAATGAAAACTACAGATGGTCCATCCGTTAGTCTGAAGCACAGACTCCGCCTTCTTTTAGACAAACAGGAAGTCCGTAACACTCATTTAGTTCCAAACCATCCGACCCTTTATTGTGAAAGGATCTATGGAAAGGACACACTGACGCATTTATAACATGCAGCGGTAAGTGGTGTGATGTTACTAAGTAGATGTAATCAAGTAATGAACTTAAACACAATTGTGAAGTAATTGTACGTCTTCTACTCCGCTACAATGAAGAGGTAAATTGTGTACTTTTACTCCACTGCATTTTTTTTATTAATTAATTAATTGCATTCATTTTAACATTAAGCTTGTTTTGATTTAGACATTACATTTGGCAGTTATTTCTACATATAACTTTGACATATTAACAGTCACTACACTGATTTTGCCCAAATAAAACCAATCAATTAATTAAAATGTTTGACATTCAAAATATTACTGATCATCGGTTCTTGAGGTCATGATGGACATTAAGATTCCAATAATGAAACACGCAACCGAGGACATAATGTTTGACTAAAGACAGCCAAATATTTATATTTTTATTAGATGTATAGCTTCAACTGCATGCTTAGCAATTGTTCTTCACATTGTATAGGTGTTAATATAAAGTTTCATTTATACATTAACATTTAATTATTGGCCTCATTGTGCCTTTCTAGTCCTCTGAAGTGTGTCGTATTAATAACATCTCTCTAGTTTTCCAGGATACAAAATGTGCTGTATCACATTGATGTTCAGTCCTCTATGCATAAGCAGTGAAAAAAGACTGACAGCGTTGCAACAACATCTAACGTTTTATCCAGGGACACTTTCTTGTCAAGGTATCTCCGTCTCTTTACTGCCTCACAGCAGCTATTCCGGTGAGATGCAGCTGGTCCCACATTGAATCTCAAGAAGCAGCATCCGTAGGAGGGGGATTCAAAGCTTCTGGATCTGAAAGTCTTCAAAAGATACTGAAGTCCAGCAGGGGGCATCCTGAGAGGGGGAAGTAGAGTTCAGATAATCTCCTTCTCCTCCTCAGCCTCAGGCATAAAGAATAATATTACCACAAAACACACTGCTCTCAGCTACTGTCTCCACACAATGTGGGATAAAGAACTGTCATTCTGGTCCTACACAGGAAATACAACACAATACGTGAGATCTGGGTTTAATCCTCAGTCACATACCACATTCACACTAACGGTGTTTCAGGGGTGGTTCGGAGCTGGAGCTTGAAAAGCACCGGGTTTTGCTGTTCACACCGCAGCGGAGCAGCCTCGTATACCTCATTCACACCAACGGTGTTTCAGGGCCGGTTCGGAGCTGGAGCTTGAAAAGCACCGGGTTTTCCTGTTCACACCACAGCAGAGCAGCCTCTTAGCTCCGGAATCCGGTTTGTTTAAAGCACCAAAGAATTGTCCGGTTAGAGCAAAAGCACCACATACGTCAGGCTTACGTCGAGGCGGGGGCAGAAGCGGGATCAACTCCTGAACAACAACAAAAAGCCGGCGTTTTATCCAGTTTGTACACAACGATGGAGAAACTTAACAAGCAGCAGTGGTCCACTGAAGAGACCAGCTACCTACTGGGAATCTGGTCTTCCAAAGAGGTACAGAGGAAGCTGGAGCACAATAATAATAATAATATATTGGATTTATATAGCGCTTTTATAGTACCCAAAGACGCTTTACAATATGAGGGGGAGGGGGGTAGATAGACTGGGGCAGGTAGACAACAGACTAAGAAAAACAACAAAAACAACAAAACAAAACACAGTGGCAGTCAGGAGGAGGTCGAAAATGAGTGGGGGGGTGTTTTACGGATAGAGAGAGGTGAAAAGATGGGTTTTGAGGCGGGACTGGAACAATCGGCCATTGTTGTCGGTGTGAGCTGTGAGGGGTTTCCGCGCGGTTTGGCTTTATGAAGCAGGCACGCAAAGGGTTACGTCATGACGCAAACGATGACGCAATGACGCAGCACCAGTCGGACTCTGGGCGGTGTGAAAAGAGCTGGAGCTAAACCGAAGAACCGGTTCTGAACCTGAAAAGCTCTAGCACGGAGCTTGAACCGGAGTTGCGTTGGTGTGAATGAGGTAACAGTGACTTATTGACCTATTTAAAGTTTAGGTTTCCCTAAGTTGACCTGTCATTTTATACTGATAGCCATAAACCATGTAAGTCACATTCAATGTAGATACTAAAACAAGGACAGATCCTATCCTGCAGGCCTTCCTCATAATGGCTGAGAAAGTTGAGGTGTCATTCCCATTTGATACCCTAATTATGATCAAGAGGCAAAAAAACCTCCTTGACTCCATTATGACAACAGTGGTTACTTTGAAATCCATATCCTGCCACATCCCACCGCCTAATTCGAAGCACATCACAAACACCATGACTCATCTGTTCCTTCTGCTTTAAATAATCACCTCCACTTTGAGTTGTTTGTGGTAATTATAGTCCGACAAAGTGAAAAGCGAACACTGAGGTTTAACGGTTTCTCCTCTCAGCTTGGCTCTCTCAAAGATCATCATCCCTTTTTTTAGAATCCTCTTATTGTTCCTTTCTAATTAACTCCAACAATGACTAAAGCATATTGGATTTATTTCTCTCAAGATTTAAAGATGGCTTTGCATACATCAGCCGGTGATGAACTGAAACCTCGGGGCAATAACTCTCATGAAGATTGTGCAACGATACAGCTTTGTATTCATGCATTTGTAATCCAGAGAATAAGTAAACCACTTTACATCCACTCTTCAGCTACAGTTATAAAATAATAATGTTCCGAAAGTACATCTGTTTAGTAAAAGTGCACATAAGCAATGACTTGTGAATAATTAGGCTATATTTCCTTAGGTTAGTGCTGATTATAAAGCAGATATCCACAAATATGAACCAAAATCAACATTGTTTTTTCTCCTCTTTGAAGTTAGTTTCATTCGGCTTCGAATACTTTGCTGTTCTTCCTCGTCGCTCCAAGGAATTGACCTTATAGGGATATCTAAAATATCTACAAGAAGTTTTGATGACATTTGAATGATTTTCAGACGAGCACAGGGTGTATCCAGCAGCTGCAGGGTTTAGTACTGAATAAAATCATTTACAATTCAATGAAAGTACCCTCTGAACCAATCCAACTTAACTTTCAACACTGAATAAATGAAGTGTATGTGTTTTTGTGTGTGTGCGTGCGTGTGAGTGTGTGCGTGTGTGTGTGTGTGTGTGTGTGTGTGTGTGTGTGTGTGTGTGTGTGTGTGTGTGTGTGTGTGTGTGTGTGTGTGTGTGTGTGTGTGTGTGTGTGTGTGTGTGTGTGTGTGTTTGTCCATTTATTTTAAGAAGAAAACTGTTGTTTATAGGCTACTCCTGCAGTTGCCTGGAGGGAAAGCTCAATCAAGTAATTCAAGTAACACAACTAAAACTACATTTTAGAAGAAATGGAAATATAAAGAAATTATTAACAATAAAAAAAACGTTCTCAACTCACAGTTATCTCAATCAATCAATCAATCAATCAATCAATACACACATGCATTTCCAAACATTTGGACTACCTATGTTGCAAATGTATTATCTTTTCAATTTACACACGGCATCTATTGCACGTCTGTCCGTCCTGGGAGAGGGATCCCTCCTCTGTTGCTCTCCCTGAGGTTTCTCCCATGTTCCCTTTAAACTGGGTTTTCTTTGGAAGTTGTTCCTTGTACGATGTGAGGGTCTAAGGACAGAGGGTGTCGTATTGTCAAACTGATATTCTGTACACACTGTGAAGACCACTGAGACAAATGTAACATTTGTGATATTGGGCTATATAAATAAACATTGATTGATTGATTAACAATAAAAACAACTTTCTCAACTCACAGTTATCTCCTGCAATAAATACATAAAATGTAATTTGATTATAGAAAATAGATCAGGTGATTGATGCAAGTTTATAAGAATACTTTAATTTACTTGTATTCATGTGACATCAAATTATGTATTGTTTTATTGTTAGATTGCAATATTTGTTCATAAAAAAAGGCTTGCATGCAATTATGTACTAAGTGAGCAACATATATTTCCCCAAACTCTTTAATCTGCTGTAATGAGGAGCTGATCTGAAGATATGCCAGCTGGTTAGATGAAGGTCAAAAAGGTCAAACTGCGGAGCAAGCGTGAGAAGATTATTAGTGATTAAACTCCTGCCAGATCATGAGAGGCACTGTTTTCTTTTCTTTTTTAGTGGGTGGTTGGAGGTAAGAAAGAAAGACAGTAGTATTATGCTTGGTGAATACACCTCACATGGTACGCACAGTGAGGACAGTTCTTTCACGTCACTCTCACAAAGGCAGGTGTTGTTCATTAACCATCCACTTGAGGTCCTCAGTTTGTTACCGATCATTGAAAAGTAAAACAAATCTCCAAAGCATGAATGTTACATGCTATATTCGAAAAGACATTACCTTAAATGATTGACAGAATTTATAAAAATACTTGAGCAGCAGGATCTTTATGCCGTATGTCGTTCAGTGCCTCCCTGCAGGTGGGAATCAGATAATCACGTCATATCCCGGGCTTCCTCCATAAGTACAGCCTGCAGCTCCAACACATTATCCAATGTCAGATTAATATTAACATTTATAGCACCTGCAGGAACTCTCGCATGTGCCATGTGGTGTATACTAAGTTTTAATACACCACATTAATATATTCTTATTCTTGATCCGAGCAGGTGAGTGCCTACTGTAGACAAAAGGTCAAAACAAACCACTACAGTATGTTTTAATGAGGCATTAGCTGTCTAAACCTCAGGGACATCTTGTTGTAATTGAGTATATTGCATTAGGAAGAATTCATGTTACTTTAATGCAATATAAATGCAATGGCTGCAAGATTTTTTAACAGCAAAGTGATTTCCTTTCCTGGTCTCTTCCACCAACCCGCACTAACACTTCGAATGAGCACGTGCATTTTGCTCAGTAGTATATGAACCAATCTCATCCAAGAAGGTGACGAAGTTTTGATGTCATGTCCGAAACATCTATACATTGTTGTGCAAAGATATCGACTGAAGTAATAATGCTAAGCAGCTAACCCTGGCAAGTCCATCCATCCATCTTCTCCCGCTTATCCGTGGTCGGGTCGCGGGGGTAGCAGTTCCAGCAGAGAGCCCCAAACTTTCTTTTCCCTGGCGACATCAACCAGCTCTGACTGGGGGATCCCAAGGCGCTCCCCGGCAAGTCCTTACTTGTAATTTCACGTTTAGCACGAGAGGCAACAGCTGTAAATCCTCAGGTGTGCCTCTCCTCAATCAGACAAGAAGTAGAGCTGTCCTGCTAAAGCAAATCAGTACACAATAAGAGGAATCAAAGTGAGAAACATTACATTACATTACATTGCATTTAGCTGACGCTTTTATCCAAAGCGACTTACAATAAGTGTGTTCGACCAACAAAATACAAACTTGAAGAAAACAGAATCATATAAGTACATCAGGTTTCATAGAGCAAAAACATTTCAAGTGCTACTCAACTGGCTTTAGATAAGCCAGCCCTTTATTAGTATATAAGTGCTTTGTTAATAGTTATATTGCTCGAAGTGGAGTCGAAAGAGATGAGTTTTCAGTCTGCGCCGGAAGTTTTCAGTCTGCGCCGGAAGCAGCAATCAAAAATATTTAAGTCAGGAGGGCACACACAAAAGGCTCTTAACAATTTGTATCTTCATCTCATATGATTATTGCAATGTAAAGTTATTTTAAAACTGCCATCTGCTTCTGTAGAGCATATTTGGTCGTCTTTGCTTTGTGTGAATGTGAAATGTTGTTGTGAGGCAACACCAGTCGTCTGTCGTAGCCGCTAGTTTATTTATGTTCTTGTGTCCATTAAACAAACTATAAAAGCTTACACTGATAATACAGTACAAGGTTAGTGGCAAAGTCAACTCAAAGATGACTAAGGACATCTATACACCACTCGTGAGATAATATACCAGTGTACATGAGAAAGACTCAAATTCTAGTTTTCTTTGCCCTAGTTTTTAAAATATATATACTGTAACTAATTAATGACAGTATAAGCGAGGTGAAATGGCGCTTCTTTTTCAGTGGATCGGGTAGCCAGATATTTCAGATTGCACCCTTAAAGCATGCTGGTGAGGAAACACAAAGCAGAATAAGGTTAATTTTAAGGCATGGCTGATAATAATAGATTTTTTTCTTGCCCTAATTGAAACTTTGAATTGCTGTAGATTTATGTCCGACTTAAAAAATGCACTGATATCTTAGTCATGAAGATGTAACCTACCACTGTCCTTTGAGACACTAACAGCATACACCATTTCATATAGTATTCATAAAGAAAACACATTTGTCTATTTGTACGAAGGTGTTGTGATGATGTTTTCTTTCTGGGTTTACATATCTGTCATGCAGAAAGTGGTACACCAACGCACATGTAAAGACAAGTGAAATACATCCCATCCATTCCCTGTAAACCCCCACATCAAACCGTGCCAGCTTGTAGTACAACCCCAAGGTAACATCTGAAACAAGACCAGAGAAAGGAGGTGTGATTTATGAAATCCCATGCCTCTCATCTACGAGAAAATAAGACAGATTCTTAAAGTGCATACTCGTTCAAAGAGACATCAAGCAGAGCAGAAAAGCTCAAAATTAGCCTTCTAAAATCACTATAAGACAGAAAACCACATTATTGCCTTGGAGCGGGCTAAAATAATTACGTCTGAGAAATATATATTCCAACATGGGGAAAAAAGAGCTGGCAGACAGTAAAACTAGATGAGGAAACCAACCAGCTATCACACATCCAACACTGTCCTGAAATAACAAAAGCCACATTCATGCTTCTTTCAGCTGAACGCGCATTTTAGCCCGGGAGGCATATTTCACCTCAAAAGTTGTGACATTTTTTTTATGAAAGGCTGCAGAATTTAGAGCATGCTAAAACTGTCAAGGTTTGTCCTCACACATGAAGGGCATATGCTACAATTGGCAGATAGAAGACCAGTGCTAATGGGGTGCAGGTGATTGTGCTCAAACAGCTACGGTTGCCAAAAACATTCAGTATCCGTGGAGTTGGCAGCTGGAGAAAGTTGTTATCCTGGTGTAATGATGATCTCAGAGTCGGTAATTGGTATTGGTAATTGCCAATGGTAATTGGTCCTCTGATATAAAGATGGATTGCAATGCATTGGACTTTGAGGCACAACATAACAAATGACTCTTCCTTCAATCTACTCAGAATCAATCATCTTGATGCATGCTTCCAGTACCCTTTCATAGTCAAATGAGGAGCGTACGGGCAGCTCTGGATAGAATAACTCATTCAGGAGATTTAACCCTCCGGTATCACTGTGAACGTGTTTGTCCATATGGGTCATTTTTCACTTTTCATTTTGCAATAACTTTGGTTGTGTTGGTGCAAATGGCCTGATTTTTTGTAACAAGGTTATTCTCTCGATCTATTTTGGAATTCCAATTTCAATTGTTCAAATAGGTCTTTAATTCACTGTGTAACAAATCGACTACGCAAATTAGTCATTCGAGACAAAAATGTCCACTGCAAAAGACTTTGATAAAAACATTATATTAAAAGGTTTTTTTCACAACTTTTTTGGGTTCAATCTTTAAAGCAACTTCCGCCCTAATAGAAAATACCAAAAATGTAATCATTTTCAGGATTTTAACCCTTAAAATGCCATTTTGAATACATGAAACCGCTGTTTTTTTTCATGATGAAAACAGAGAAAATTAGTTATTTTCCAAAAAATACATATCTGGGGACTGGCTCTTTTTTTTATCACAGTCTTGGATATGTCAAAGATTAGCAATAACATGGATTTTTCTTTGCATTATTAGTTTTTGCACAAAATCAGATTGAACAAAAACTGCTCTAAAATGACAACAGATTCATATTTTTTAAAACTTTTTGGGGTTAAATCTTTCAATCAACTTCAGTCCTGATCAAAAATACCAAATGTTAAATTATGTTCAGGATTTTAACACTTGAACTGCCCGTTTGAAAACATGAATTTGCGTTTTCTATGAAAAACATGCACAAAAAGGCAGTTATTTTCCATATAATGAATGTTGGGGGGGTCGGCTTGGTCGGTTGTGGTGTGATTGAGGAGGAGATCACTAAGCACTTTAGTGAACATCAGGCTTTTTCCATCTAAATGGTTTTGTAGTCCTTCATACATCTCAACCTCATCACCATCTTGTTGTTCCTCAGCAGCTCCTCAGCAGCTCCTCAACCTCCTCAGCAAAGGACCTCATTGATTCCTCTGTATCAACGTGGGATTCGGGGCAGGACGCCGGAGTAGCCAGCGCCAGCCAATCAAATCCCGTTTCGGAAAATCTGACAGCTCAAGCTGTAGCCAATCAAACCGCATCTAAGCTGGGAGAGATATCCCGCCGTTCATTTCTATATTTCAAAAAAAGTTGGAGGAGAAACTAATTATCGCTGTAGCAAATCACCCGGTTTTGTATGACCAGACCCTCTTCTCCTACCGGGATACAAACCGGAGGAACCAGGCATGGAGGGAGGTGGCAGAGACAGTAGCCGCGTTCACACTGCGGTACTTTTCCCACAAAGGTTCATGCGAACTTAGTTCATGATCGCGTTCACACCAAAAAGAGCCGGTACTAAAAGTAGTTCATGCGAACCTTTTTACCCCCTCGAATGTCCCTGCTAGAAAGCAGGGACTTTCGAGCGGCTCTTTTTTGAGAAAAGAGCTATATTCCTGATTGGCTGGGCGAATTGCAAACCACGCCCCGTAAAACTCCCAAAAAGTTTTGTGAAGCCGCCATTTTATTATCCTCGCATTAGCATTATTAGCATTAGCATTAGTCCAGCGCAGAAACGCAGAGAGACTAACTTATGGCAACACAAAATAAAACATGGGAGCGGTGGAGATGAGGAGGTGTCGGCGTTCTGGCGATTTACTCGGAAGGCTTCAGTAGAAGCTGCTGGGACTCCCGGCAGCTTCTACTGAAGCCAGTCCCCAACTCCAGGGACTTCCGGCCGGGGACTTTGGGCGGCAGTATACGCCGTGAAGTGGTTTGCGGCCTGCCAGTAAACCCAAAGCAGAAGAAGAAGAAGTGACGTCAGCGGCTTCATTTGCCTAATCCACCCCCAGGGACTTTTTCTGGTGTGAACGCGATCTGTACTTAGTTCATGCGAACTAAAGAGTTCGCATGAACTAAGTTCGCATGAACCTTTGTGGGAAAAGTACCGCAGTGTGAACGCGGCTAGTGGGTGAAACTGGTAGGTTTTCGCCTGTTTGGGGAGTTTATATATATATTGCTCCCATAAAATCCCCGGGGGTTTTTGCTTTGTATGTCGGGGGCGGGAGATTCATGTGATTGGTTGTTGGTCGCATTGCTTGAATAAAATCCCCAAGCTACAGACACGCCCAGCTCCAAGCTTTTTTTGAAGCTGTAGTGTGGACGCTCCGTTACTGGTTGTTGCGTATCACAGGAATGAAATGACCATCCAGCCAAACTACACATATTTGAAGCTTTGGCTTTGCAGCCAGGTGTTTTTATTTACTTCAAGGAGTATATGTATGGCTGTGTATGTCTGTTTGACATTATCAAAGGACTTTGAAGTTCAAACAATTCAAAACATCGAGGTCAAGCTGGGTCAAGATCATACATCTGTTTACCTCAAAGACACATGAAACAGCACAAATGAAAAACAAAACTTCATGAGAGCACATACTCCTGTCTCATTCTCACACACAATCACTCACACACATACAAGGTATAAGGAGGTTTAATATGTAAAAGTGTGTATGAGTTTGGGAATGAGGGAGTGAGAGAAAAAGAGAGAGAGAAAGAAAGATACGATGTGAAAACTGCGACTTGCTGTAAACCAAATCTACTGTATATTGTTGTCTCTACACACACACTGTACATCCAGACACACACACACACAAACACACACATTTCTCAGCTGATACCACTCTTCCACATCCATACCAATACACCTACATCATATTAGTTGCATACATGTATTCCATCGAGGTGATTTTATACCGGTATGGCGGAGAGATCAAAAGATGTGGTTATAATGGGAGTGGATGGGACATTTTTGTCCGCGAGTGGCTAATGTGTGACTTTTTTGTTTAATCTGATTCTGTGCAAAAACTAATTATCCACCAAAATCAATGTTGATGCTAATCTTTGACATATCCAAGACTGTGATAAAAAAAAAAGCCGACCCCCCCAAAAATAACTGCCTTTTTGTGCATGTTTTTCATAGAAAACGCAAATTCGTGTTTTCAAACTGGCAGTTCAAGGGTTAAAATCCTGAACATAATTTAACATTTACTAATAATAATAACATTTAACATTTACTAATAATAATGCAAAAAAATCCATTTTGTTGCTAATCTTTGACATATCCAAGACTGTTATAAAAAAAAGAGCCAGTCCCCAGATATGTATTTTTTGGAAAATTTTCTCTGTTTTCATCATGAAAAAAAACAGCGGTTTCATGTATTCAAAATGGCATTTAAAGGGTTAAAATCCTGAAAATGATTACATTTTTGGTATTTTCTATGGGCTAGTTGCACAAGATGGCGTCTATCAACTTCCGGCGGCAGGGTGTGCGGTTGTAAACTTCCGGTCTACAGTAAAGTGGCAGAGGGAAGAGCGATAGATAGCGTATAGATATTATATAGGCACTATTTTACACTCGATGTCTCCAAGACCTACCGAAGGTTAACATCAGTGATGTACATCGGCTGGTACAAGCGGCAGGCTCAGCCCCGAGGAGCAAAAGAGAAAAGGGGTTCAAGATGTAGATATCCAGGTACGTCGACAATTATGAAGGTAAGTGACAAACAAAGCTGTAGTTACTGACTAACTTTGACAAATTGACAGTCTTGATACAGTGTAAAGCGTTTTAATGATGTACTATTACGTTTTTTGGATAACATGAATGATATCCAATTCCCCACAGTTTCAAACAAAGATCTACCTTCAGGGAGAGTGAGCATCAGGGCTAGCTGTTACAGGTCCATGAGAAAGCATGAAAAGCCTCACGATCTCAGAGTAGGAAGGAAAATAAAAAGTGTTCATCAGTTCAAAGCCTCAATCAGGTTCATGTTCTGGGGTTTTGATGTGGCAAGAGTAGGTAACCTGTGATTTAGGATTCAAATAAGCCCAGCTAGCTGACGTGTTGCAACAGATTCAACCTGATCTCACCAGAATATGTGACTCCACCACGACTCCTTAACACCGCATTGCGTGGTGGAGTCACGAACTTTGTTACATTTACGTGTCGGCACCACGCAAACAACACCAATGTAAAGTGAATGAGGCTCCTTTGTCGTGGTGCACACACGCATTTCTACAACGTCCTGCAGTGAGCTTTTATTCTATAAAACGTTTTTAAAATCTACTTTATAGCTTGTAGTAACTCACGGGAGGCTTCTTTTATTTTATTTGTATTCATAATAATTTTAATTTTTCGTCAGAATGTATTATGGTGCATTAGTTACGAATTTTTGTTCTCAAAAAACAGTGCATTGTGTGTAATACAACTGTGATTTTTATTAAATTAGTTAGTTTTTAAAGAAGGCCAGAGCTTCAGCTGTGTCAAATAGATTGTTCCCTTTAGTTAACGTTTTTTAAAAGAACATTATATTCTTATTTGATCATGTCCCCTTTATTGTATTACGGAGAGCAATGTGAGCATCCATTCCCATTGGATAACGGAGGATTTTACACCCGGAAGTAAGTATACTCTTTACTGTCGATTGATTTTACAGTGCTATCTGCACTACTCATCAACTCAAAAACACCATATTATCCTGTTTGATTACACAACATTGATTGGTTAAAGTTGTGTACAATGCTTTTGTAATTTCCCCCTTCGATTCGGAGAAACAAATATTTGTTCAGTTTAGGATGGCCGAAGACACTACACTACCCAGAATCCTTAGCTATTGTTCCGCGTTGCCTCAAACTCTGTGATTGGTTGACCTCCAACTGCATTCCATATGAAAGAAAACGTTTCGTAAGAGATAAATCATACTTTATTCAGCAGTGCTTGCTTTACTCTTTGAAAGTCATCACATGAATGCATTGTAATAAATGGTTTGGCTGCATTAAATATTACACATCTGTCGTAGTTCTTTATTTGTATTTATCTACAGAGATCGGGCTCAGAATAGACCGGAAACTATTCTTTTACCGTTCTGTTTTAATTTCACAATAAAGTTAGTAGTAATAATTTGCTTTGATATTATTGTTTTTTATTAACTACTAGACCGCTGGGTCATGTTAAGACCATCTTTTCTGTGTTGCTGTGGGGTTTTTCCATCGCTTTTGTGTTAAAAATATCAAAACAATAACTAAATATATCCGTCGTAAACTAAACCAGAAACAGCAGTATATTTTATTTTGTTAACACTGTAAACTTGACAGCTTTTTAACCCAAACCACCTACTGGGTTAAAGCACGTTATTACACGTTTAGAGTAATATTGAAATCTTGAAAAGGGATGTCCAAAATAGCAATTATATACAGTTTTTAATTAAATATTTGTAGAGAATAACGAGTAATGTATATACTTTATAGGGATCTGCAGATACATATTTAGTCTTCTCAAGCACCAACAATCATTACATTACATTGCATTGCATTTAGCTGACGCTTTTAGCCAAAGCGACTTACAATAAGTGCGTTCGACCAACAAAATACAAGCTTGAAGAAAACAGAATCATAAAGTACATCAGGTTTCATAGAGCCAAAACATTTCAAGTGCTACTCAACTGGCTTTAGATAAGCCAGTCCTCCAATCAAATATCTCTCCTGATTGTGGGCACTTGACAATCACCTTCCCTGAATTTTACTCAGGTGTAACTAAAGTCTGCTTTAAGGGTTGTTTATATTTCACATCATTAATCAGAATCTGTAAAGTAACTAAAATAAATGTAGTGGAGTAAAAATACCAGGTTAACCTTAAAGAAAGCCCTCAGGATTATAAAAGACCCCCATCAACCCAGCCACAAACTGTTCTGTCTGCTGCCGTCTAGCACAACAGCCGCATTCTAGGAGAGGATGTAGCTGTTGTGGAGGACTACAAGTATACACCTGGGAGTGCACTTATGGGCTGAACTGGAGGATCAACACTGACGCTGTGTACAAGAAGGGGATGAGCAGACTCTATTTTCTGAGGAAGCTGAGATCCTTCCACGTGTGCAGCAAGATGCTGGAGATCTTCTAGTCTGTTGTGGCCACTGCACTCTTCTTAGCTGCGGTCTGCTGGGGGGGGGCAGCATCAGAGCCGGTGACACCAGCAGGATCAATAAACTGATCAGGAAAGCTGGGTCTGTCATCGGCATCAAGCTGGACCCCTTTGAAGCTGTGGTGGAGAGGAGGACACTGAACAGGCTGTTGACCATGATGGATAACCACACCCATCCTCTCCACCTGCAGCTGGACAGTCAACGGAGCTCCTTCTCCAACAGACTGCTGCAGCTCCGCTGTCACAAGGACCGATACAGGAACACATTCCTGCCCACTGCAATAACTCTGTCCAATAAATCACCTCTGGCTGGAAGACAACTCTCTGCTCCATAGTTTCTCTTGTAATACAACCTTGCTGTACATTTTACACATAATCTGTTCAATATTTGATATTCCATATTCCATTGTCATATATTTTTGAATATGTATATTTGCATATATAATATCTACATGTATGTTTTCTATTTCAACACGTATATTTTCTATTTTCTTTTCTTTTCTTTCTATTCTTGTTTATTTGTGGTTTTGTTGTATTGCAAAATGCCTTGTCTTTTATGCTGCTGCAACAAACACAATGTCCCAAATTGAGATCAATAAAGTACCATCTTATCTTATCTTACATCCGGACTAAAACCACCAGACTCAGGGACAGCTTCATCTCACAGGCCATAAGACTATTAAACACCTGAACTTTGAAATAACATCCATAACATTCATCTGGCTGCTACTTAGAAATGATTTGTCTAATATATATTCCAATCACTTGTATAGACTCTTATTGCACTATTTCACATTTTACTATTTTACTATTTTTCTTTTTGTATTGACTTGCACTATTTCTCCTGTTTATCCGTTTTATTGTGTTGCACTGTTGGAGGAGCCTGTGACCTAAGGGGGGTCACGTTCGATTCCTGTTTTGAATAGTGTGCCATTGATGGGTTTCTGTTTCATAAACTTCAACATCCAACATCCAATCACAGAGCTTGAGGACAAACCACGGGGTTTGTCAAGAAAAGCACATGGTGTAGTCCCAAACGATAGCTGAGGATTCTGGGTAGTGTAGTGTCTTCGGCCATCCTAAACTGAACAAATATTTGTTTCTCCGAATCGAAGGGGAAAATTACAAAAGCATTGTACACAACTTAAACCAATCAATGTTGTGTAATCAACAAGGATAATCTGGTGTTTTTGAGTTGATGAGTAATGCAGATATCACTGTAAAATCAATCGACAGTAAAGAGAATACTTACTTCCGGGTGTAAAATCCTGCGTTATCCAATGGGAATGGACGCTCACATTGCTCTCCGTAAAAAGGGGACATGATCAAATCGGAATATAATGTTCTTTTAAAAAACGTTAACTAAAGGGAACAATCTATTCGACACAGCTGAAGCTCTGGCCTTCCTTAAAAACAAACTAATGTAATAAAAATCACAGTTGTATTACACACAATGCACTGTTTTTTGAGAACAAACATTCATAACTAATGCACCATAATACATTCTGACGGGATTTTTTTTTTATTATGAATACAAATAAAATAAAAGAAGCCTCCCGTGAGTTACTACAAGCTATAAAGTAGATTTGAAAAACGTTGTATAGAATAAAAGCTCACTGCAGGACGTTGTAGAAATGCGTGTGTGCACCACGACAAAGGAGCCTCATTCACTTTACATTGGGGTTGTTTGCGTGGTGCCGACACGTAAATGTAACAAAGTTCGTGAGTCCACCACGCAATGCGGTGTTAAGGAGTCGTGGTGGAGTCACGCATTCTGGTGAGATCATGTTGAACAGATTACAGAGTGACAATACATTTGCTCACATCAACTGGTAGCTAGCTATGTGTGTGTAGCATGAAGGGGCTACATATTTATTTTCGTTTTGTAACCCTCTCGTGTAAAATGATAAATACATTAGCTAAACCCAAACTTAGCTTTCATCAAAGATTCTTAATGAGAGGTTGAAAACCGTCTCTGCTTTCATGGAAACCCCAGAAACTGGTTGTGACGGCTGCTGTTCTTTACTGTATGGTTAGTATAATCCATGTAGGGTCCAATTATTTGTATGGGCCAGTGTTAGGTAAGTGCTGGTTTTGTACCCTACATCTATGTTAAGCTGTTCAACGTTCTACTAACACTATTTTATGTAGTTATAATATAAGATAATACATTGAGAGAGCTGAGACAGGCTATACAAGCGTATCTGTTTGAATGTCCTTAAATTACAGTATTCCAAACAGCAGAACTTCTGTGTATGTGATGTGACTGACAACCTGACATGGTTTAGCCTTTTCCCACACCTATTACTTGCCTGATCAGCCTGCTCTCAGCTTTCTCATTTGTCTGTGTTGTATTGAAGCAGTGTCCTAAATGTAAAATTACTGACATTTTGTTTTGTGAACTGTTCACCTGTTCAGATTGCAGTGGCAAAGTGTTCCTGTGTAGCTGGAACAGCACTCTGCAACCTCAATGTTGCACTGCTGTTCCAGACCGCACACTACTCCACACTCAACCTGGCTGCTGTCCCCCTGTCCTCAGCTGCACTGAAACAGAGCAGCGATGGCACAAGCCAAGAACCATGGTAAGTACAGTATGTGTTCACAACCAATCCACGGTTTAATGAGTATTTCCTTTGTGCCAAGAGCTGATTTAGTATGTTGCATCAACGACCTTTTCAATTAATTTGACAATTCTTTTGTGTAATTAATAGGGTGTGAAACCAGGCAGAGTGGGTGACATGGTGTTCATTTCCACTAAGCTAAAGCAGTTTACAGTTGCTGTAAGGTAAGGTAATATATATTGTCCTAAGTAATTGTATGTAGCCTGCTATAACTTTGTGATTGTTGTCTGAGTGTAAAATTGTTCTTAAAGTCCTAATTATCATATAAACATGTTCAAAGGAGTACACGTTACAAGGCCGTGCGGGGGGAGCTGCCAGACCCAGATGTCCTCAAAGTCAGCGAGGCATACAAGGACTTCTCAGCAGACATCGCACCACGAAAAAAAAACCGAATGGCTCACTACTCAACTCAGCGACTAACATTCTTTCAGAGGAAATGTTGGAAATGCACACATTATATATATTATCTACTTTCTGGATATTGTACATCTGTTCATCTGTTATATAAACTAGCATTACTTAAATATGCAGAGACTAATTGAAATGTTTAAATATGTATTTTCCCCCCGATATAACATCAACCTATGTTTTGTAAAAGTTTATTAAATTAATCTGTAAAATGTTATCATATTGTGGATTTATTAAATTATGTATTTTCCTTTGTTATTTATGTGTGTGTTTGTTTTGAGGATATAATTCATTAGTACCTAAACATAGTATGGTATAACTGCTTTTTGTAATGAAATACACAATTGGTTTGGGAGCAAGAAATCTTTTAATCGTTGTTGCCCAGGCTTGCCGAAATGAATGGAAACTTATCTCCCGATTATAACATTGTGTAACTTGCTGCTGTTAAATACCGTCAAACTATGTGCAATATATGTGCTTTATGTGCAATATATACTTTATATACATATGCCATCTTTAATAACTGTAATATATATACCGGGCTGCTAAATCCTAAGAACTGCTACAGGATTTGATTTGTTTTTTATCTGTATTTTTGAAAATTATGTAACTTTTTATCTTTTTTTTAGCATATTGTTTATTATATTATAACTTAGTACTTTTTTAGCATATTGTTTATTATATTATAACTTAGTACTTTTTAACGCATGTAAGATATTCAACACTAAGCTGTCTATGGCTCTTTCCTGCTGTAACGCTGCAAATGTCCCCTCTGTGGGACTAATAAAGGTATTCTGATAACGGGACGAATTTGTACAAAGGGGCACACAGCAATGTGGTGCCGACTTTCTTACACGCTGGAAGGCCAATCGCTTTTCTTTTCCCCCGAAATCCGCTCATTCTTGCTCTTGGTGTGACATAACAAACTGTCAAGCTGTCAAAACTCTACTCAAACCGGAAGTACTCAGCCGCACACCCAGTGGCGGTTCTAGACCAATTTTACTGGGGGGACAGTTATTTTCTGAGGGGGGCACAATAAATGCAGGACGAAAAAGAGAACTAGACAGTATGAAGTAATTGCGCATAAGAAAACAATGCAATACAGTTATTGGTATTTGTTTCAGTACACTTATTTATTTCAGATAGATCTTATAGTTATGACTGTTAGCTTCAGCTTAAGTTATAGTGCAATGTTTGCACTAACACCATATTTATATAAAAATAAAGGCAATGAACAGTTACATCTCTACTTTACACAATCTCACATTACAGCAACAAAATCCTGCAGTTTTTGGCAAACAGAGTACCAGAAAATATACATTAAAAAAATAAAATAAAATAGTTTAGGGGGGCCACTGGCGGGTCAGAGGTCAGTGTTAGGGAGGCACTGGCCCCCCCTAGAACCGCCCCTGCGCACACCCAGCCGCCGGAAGTTGATAGAGCCATCTTCTGCACAGAGCCTAGGGCGGAAGTTGCTTTAAAGATTGAACCCACAAAAGTTTTGAAAAAAACCTTTTAATATAATATAATCAAAGTCTTTTGCAGTGGACATTTTTGTCTCGAATGACTAATTTGGCTAGTCCAATCGAATGATACTGGAGGGTTAAAGGAAACATCCTCATATCATATCAGTCATCTTGTCTCTGCTCTGTTGCTACATCCAAGATTAAGGGCCTCCATTAGTCAGTGTCAGTCAGGTTTTGGTATGGAAGTGTTTTTACTTGTTAAACTTGATAATACCTACATGTTGAAGTTATAAGGTGTGGTCACCACTTGCTGGTTAATATCACAGATGCAAGCACGGTATATAACATTGAAGCCAAGTTGAAAGTTAGTCAGGCTTTAGTTAGACTTTTTGAAAATGGATTCATCTTAAGCGTCTTTGAGTTGTAGAAAAGCGCTATATAAATATAATGTATCATTATTATTATTATCTTTCAAAAGCTGATATGAGAAAATCAATACCACACTCATGTCTGTAAGCTAGATACAGTATGCATCAAAAATCAAGAGCCATTAAGCTCTGTCCATAGGTCTCAATCTCAGACTATTGACACTTCTAAAAGATCACTAATGTCACGAAGGAGGGATCCCTCTCCCAGGACGGACAGACGTGCAATAGATGCCGTGTGTAAATTGAAAAGATAATACATTTTCCTGTCTGTGTGTGTGTTCCCTCCTACCTGTTTACTTGATTGTTTTCACCTGTTGCCCCTGTGTTTTCTCCTCCCTCCTCACCTGTCTCTTGTTTCGTTGATTAGTCTTGTGTGTATTTAAGTTCTGTTTTTGCTGTCTGTCATTGTTGGTTCGTCGTTTGTCTGTGACTGTGTTCACCGGGGAGTGTTCTGATTTTTGACGTTAGCCTTGAAATAAAGGATTTTTCAGTGTTATCTGCGTTTGGGTCCTGCTTGCTTCACTCACCGTAACAACTAATCCCCTGTTATTGTTTGGCGAAGGATTTCTTAGCTGCTTGTAGTAACTTCCTAGTCCTGTTGTGAGTGTGTGACTGCCAGGCACCAGTGGAGACTCTAGAAAGTCACTGCGCCCGGTCATGAAAGATATAAGCTACGTAAGCCCTCTGTAAAACCTCAACCTGTTATCTTTGCTTGCTTCATATCTACAGTGCAGATCTAAGATAGATCTCCCATCTGACTCTCTGCAAGAAAGTAAATAGCAGAGTTCCCAAATGTCAAACTTTTCAGTTTTTGACCAAATAACTCTGCGTTCATCTTTCGAGGGCCAGTTATTGATTTAGATTAAGCTATTTAAAATATGGGTTTCTTTTAAGTTCTATTTAATTTATAGTTATCCCAACACACCTCTTGATAGAAGTGTTTTATTGGCCTTGAAGGAATTGCCTCCCTTAGCTTAACATCCACATTGACTGTTCAAACTAATTTTCAGGGAAGATATCACCCTGCAAAATATTGCAAAATACATCCAGATATATTCTGTATCAACATGTATTCTTCCATATGAACACAGTGTGTGGTAGAAAATTCAATGTGGTGCTCTGCTTTCAGTTGATAAAGATGTCAGCATACCTTCAGCTTCACAGATGATGTTAAGAAGAGCAAACAGAAATCCTCAGGTGTGCAGATATTCATAGATATTTGTTTTGTTGTGAGGCCACAGTCGGTGTCACACGAATGCGGTGACATGTTATTAGTTAGCTCTGACAAGCTGGGTAGCAGCTGTGTCCATCAGTCGAGAGGGAAGCCTTAACCAGCTCAAATTAGATCAATTAAAATGGAGATTATAGCAGGGAGATTTGACAGTGACATGCCACTTTGATTTATCTTATCCCAATGCCATCCAAGCAACAAGCTCTGGTGGCACTGCCTGTTATCACTCACTAACGGCCCCTACACACGGCGGCGTGCGTTGCCGCTTCAATGCTTCTGCCCATTCACTTTGAATGGGGTGACGTCACGATTCACCGAACTGCATTGTGGGAGCAAAGCGTAGCTTTTCTCGCGGTGCTCGCTGCAAAAGTAGAGCAATGTTCTACTTTTGACGCCTCGATGGATGCGTCAGCCAATCAAATCCCGTTTATGCAAATCTGCCAGTACAAGCGCTAGCCAATCAAACCGCGTGTATGCTGGGAGAGCCAGACCGCAGTTCATTTCCTCATATGCCAAAAAATGGAGATGAAAATAATCGTAGCGGTAGGGAATCACCCGGTGCTTTATGATCAGTCTCTGTTCACCTACCGGGATACAAACCGGAGGAGCCAGGCATGGAGGGAGGTGGCAGAGACATTGGGTGAAACTGGTAGGTTTTCGCCTGTTTGGGGAGTTTATATCCAGTGTACTTCGTTTGAATGGACAGCTAGCAGGCATAGACAGTATATAGCAAGCCTGGAATGTTGCGTAAAATAGCACCATAGGCATTAATGTCATAAATGTTCATCATATAAAGTGTGACATGTAAAACCTTTTATGCAATTGACAGGAGAGATTCATGTGATTGGTTGTTGGTCACGTTGCTCGCGTAAACTCCCCAAGCTCAAGACACGCCCACCGCCAACGCACGCCGCCGTGTGTAGGGGCCGTAACACAAACACCTTTGCTTCATTTTAGTGTTCTTATATAGATGTGGCAGCTCAGGAAACAATCATTTGTAATTACTTCAGCCTGTATGAAATGACTTCCTTGTGCATGTGGCTATAAATGATTGGAAAAAGCCTCCTGCGGCTCCTTGATTTGATTTCTCAAAATAGCTGATATACCATACAGTTTGAAGCATGCAGACACAAGTATTATACATCTCTTTTATAATTAGTAGTGACAAAAAACTAATTAGAAGTCTGGAGAGCAGGGAAGCTACAGGGAAGAACCAAAGTTGACAGCAAGCATTTTCTGCTGAATTCGGGGAAAATAAATACAAAACTAGAGGAGGTTAGCTCAAATCTCCCACAATGGCACACACCAACAAACACAACACTTTCCATTATACAACCCTTTACTGAGTCATGGTTCAATGCAAAGGAACAAACAGGAAGTCAGGGGATATAGTTAGCCAAGCGTTGAATCATTTATCAAACAACGCCTTTAGCAGGCTAACAGTGAGCCGAGGTACTCATCTGAAGCGTTGCAGGGCGGAGGAACATCTTTAATCATGGGTAAACATCTTAATCATTTACCACACAGGATGTGCGTTTTGGCACCAGGCCATTTGCCACTTAAGGGAGTTGTTCTGTGGCAGGGCTGGCCGCGCTTAGCTCATGGAAACACGTATCCGTATCAAACACTCGTGATTAACGCAGATGGCCATGCAGGAAAAGCTTGGGGTAGAAATCATTTTGATGTATAGATTTACATTCATTATTATTGATGAATGAGAGATAAAACATTTTACTTTAATGAGGACACATATATTACTCTTGCAGTTTTATTAGTGGATTTAAAAAGTTATGAGGTATGCTTTAGTATTCTGCACATGGAAATAAATGTCTTTGAATTTTACATCAGAGACAGAGCTGTTCATTATAGTTATGCCGTGATGACTAACAGATAAAAGACAAAGAGAGATTGCACTCTCATTATTGAGATTTTCCCATAATATGCACATGTAATTAAGCTAAGCTAAGCTAAGCACTGAGGCTAAAGCTAACAAGAGGCTATAAATAACAAGTCCTGGGCAAGAAGGGCAAGAAGTCTGTATCCAATAGATGAAATTGGCAAACGTATCACAATTTAACACAAGTTTCACTGTAGTTGCTGGAGTGTGAAAGTTGTTGGCTAGTTAGCCAGGCATGCTAGTTGTGGCAAACGTTAAAGCATTAAGAAATAATAAATGTTGCTCTTTTGTTGGCTGAATAAAAACCATACAACCCTCCAAACTCTTTCGATAACCTACTGATTATTACTATTATGGGAGCCTTGCACACAGCTTCAATATGCTGAGAAATAAGAAAGATGCTAACAGGCCTGCTAATACTTGCTAAGCTGTGATTGGTAAGTGTCTGTTTGTGGCAGGGTTTGGACGAAAAGTCAAGTGAGAGAGCCAGGAAGTGACTTCACAAGGTAACATTTGGAGGAATCCAATTTCCTCTGCTATTCTAGGGCTGTGATAAAATATTAAAATAATGATCTGACATGTTGCTTCAGTTTGTAATGAGATTGTAAGATATCACTGCATCCTCAGAAGCAAGTTCTAACAGCTACACTTAAAAGCTTTCTTTTCTTTCCTGGACATGAAAGAATTCTGCCATGTGTGATTTTATTTCTGTTGGAAGTGAGCATTTTCTAACCAATGTGACACTTTAAGTACAATCATTCACATACTATTTCCTCACTTCTCCAGCTTCAGGGACAAACTACAAGTGTGAATGCTGGTACAGCAGCTTCCCAACTCTTTCTCTGATCCGACTTTGAGCCCTGTCACCTCCTGCATTAATCCATAGTTCACTGAATAACTCATAAGAACATGCAGCAAGCTGGCAGTAAAAACTCCATGATACCTTTGATCCCTCCAAAAACTTTTACATCAAGGTCCTGACAGCAATTGATTCAATATCAACATGTTTTTCTTATGATTTGAGACCTCTTCCTTTTTACTGTATATCCTTGGCATGGCATTTGTAGTAGATCACTTTGAACTTGCTCTCAGAAGTCCTAATAAAAACAGACCCACACTTTTGCTTCTTTTTGCTTTTCCGACATCTCACTCCTGCTTCACTTTAAAAACTAGCCCCTAGCCTCTTATCAATCTGCCTTGATTCCTTTCCCTACTTTTCAATCATTTGTCTTCTCTTTTTGTTTTTTCTCTGCTGGACGACTTTTTCCTCTCTCCCATACGCCCACACCATCTCAATCACTGCTCCTACAGCTTGACAGTCCACTCAGACAACAGGGTCTCACAGGTCAAATTGACTGTCTATAAGGGGGAGGATTTCTCTCCTTCATCCCTCCTTCCTTCACCCTCCAAACCTCCCTTATTTGTTAGGACTGAAGGCTTCCAGTCACCAAGCTTCTTTTAAAGCTCAGCCAAAGCCATCCAGACCCTAACAATCTCCCACATGAGATTGTGGAGGATTGGTTCTTATATCTATTATGCCATTCACACTCAGCTCTATGGATTCAGTAATGGAGAGGCCTTTGCAATCGTGCCGAGTCCGACAGTGAGACAGCTGAGACAGATGCAGTCTGGGTGTCTGTTGCTAGAGCAGCCAGCTGGCAGTGGGAGCCATGACTCCATAACAGAGAATGACTGGAGTAGCCTCTTGACTTCTCATTGAGCTCTCCACTGCCACTCGTGCATTACAGAGGAAATACATGGAGATAGGCTAATGTGAAATGTGTCCGTTTACTGTAAGAGGGTATGAAATCCTACAGAATGAGGCCGTGCCTGCCTGGGGGCTGAGACTGTCTGCAGGAGGCTTGAAATGTTGCCAATATGAACCTGAATCCATGAAAAATTGATTAACCAGGAATCATAACTCCTCTGAACAAAGGACAAAAGTGAATTTGAGGGGAGCCACCATGAAATATATTCACACAAAAAGGAAGCCTGGCATGCTTTCCAGACAAATTTAGCTGCTGCAATTCAAAGGAATAATTCAACATGTTGGGGAATGCATAGCTTATTTCAGGGAGCACAAATCTGGGAAAAACAGGGAACAGAATACAACTTCAATATAACCTCTTCAGCTGAGGTATATACAGCTGCTATAAGTGTAACTTGTTTGGACAAAACCTCCATTGTTGTGAAATAAGTCTACGTCTCTTGACAGAGTTTGCATTAATGATGCGATTTCCAGCTAACCCCATGAAATATATTTAACATCATCGACGGGAGTAGCTGCAGAACATATTTCTTATACAGTGCCACTAGTATAGTGTGTGTTGATACACTATGGATTCTTCTCCGAGTGTGCAAAGCTGAAAAATCAACATACACCGTTGGGATTTGTTATATATTGGCTCTGTTTGCGCTGCCCCCTCACTACCTGAGATGCGAGTTGAAATAAAGCCTCACTGTGCTACACAAGAGAAGTAGCAGCAGCAATACTTTTACCTCAGGTGCTAAAACACATGCAATACAGATCAAAAGAAAGCACAAGAGCAAGCCTCCATTTCACCTTTTCGTGAAAAATGAAATACAGCCAAATGAGGGGAATACAAAAAGCACAAAAGAAAAGAGAAACAAATTACAATTATTCACACCAGCCAATTAATCTGCATAATGAGCAAGAATGCAATTACAATCAAGTGCTTTCAAGGAATGAAGTGAAAACAGGGGTTATCAGTTATGACTAACAGAAGGCATTTCTCATTATCAGCTATATTATGTGATGAGAAAGCTGAGATAAAGGAGTGAAAAAATTAAACAAAGGTGATGAATCTTCCTAAAATCTCTCAGCACAAAAACCTTTTTAACACACTACAGGAAAGGGATAACCCCAAAAGCTATACAAGGGCCTCTTTAAAACTCCATTATTATGGCTAATATAACTACAACATATATTTGTGATATTTTATTTATCTACACATCACTAATGTGGAGCAAAAAAGTTGTTAAGAATTCACACTAAACTCATAACAGGCACACTCCATTAGGTGTTTCTGTTTCAGAAACCTATTATTATGCACAAAGGCGTCTGCATACAGTACAGTGTGACTCAAAGAGAGCTGTGCAGAGTCTTCATTTGTGATGCATTTATCTTTGTAGCAGTCAGCGCTGGGGCTCCACTCTGTAACACATACTAAAGAGCCAAAAAGCACAAGAGAGAATTAATTAGAAAGGAATATCAAATATGCAGCATTCATAAAGTGTGGGTAATTGGTCTTGGAGAAGGTATTAAAACCTTGGGAATACGAGGTAAGGATTGAGATTTAGAAAGAAAAAAGAAACTAGATATATAGAGAAACTAGTGCTCAAAGAGTAAGGGGTCAGATATGTGCTGTGCTGTGGTGGAGGTGAGTAATTAATCCTGGAACTGCATGACCTCTTTCTTTTGAAAAGGCGAACTGCAATGCCATGAATCATACTGTGTCATGAAGAAAACACACCTTCACCGGGTTTGAGATGTGTTCTGCTGCAGCCAAAACACACTTCATGGTCAGAACATTATACAAGAGACACAATCCATTAATGTGTGTGAAAAGGGACATTGTACAAATCGTTTTCATCTGAAAAGTGAAGAGGAAATAAAAGTGTTAGGCTAAGGTAAAGGACATACACTCATTAAACATTAAGGAATTTAAATGGGTAACCATATTTCATGTTCATTGTTAAAAGCAAATGTTCCTTTGAAGCCTTTTGTCACAGTAGAGGCACAACAAAAGCAAATATGAACATGGTAGCATAATAGGGCCCCTTTAAAACTTGTTTAAATGTATTTGTATGTATTTATTTATTTATGTGGATTTTGTTTTACATGTATTATTATTATTATTCTTTTTAATTGTTATTATTATTTTATATTGTGCCATATGTTCTAATCAGAGCAGTTTTTTTATGCAGACTATAAAGTCAAAAACAAAGGTTTATAAAATAGTTATTTATTTGTTTGTATTCACTTACACCCTCAGCTTGTTTTGTTCCATCATTTCTATCGATCTATTCTATCTGGAAACTTGAGAGAAGTCTTTTTTTTCCTCTTTATAAAAACCTGTTAAACCCCAGGGTCCCCGTCAGCGACACTGTGTCTCAGGGGGATCTTAATATTTAAGAACCTATTAATGTGTTATACCAGAATAATCTCAGCTAACTGACGATACAAATTGTTTTACCAAAACAAAACACAAGTCTCATAAGAAGCATCTAAATGACCCCTTAGTGAAAAATGCTAACGGACATTGGCACAGAACTCAAGATAAAAGTACCCTTATTACTTATCGTAGTTGCACATACAAGATATCCGATTAAAGCTGAGGTTCCACAGATTATTTTGGTATATAGTATCATCACTGAGTGATCCGAACTCGGACAGGGGAAGCAAACACAGACGTCACAACACGTACCTTTACGGTGCTTCTAGGAAGATCGTCTCACCGTAGCTGTCAATCTGATCAAAAGACGTGTTCAATGGCATTAAAACGAGAAAACGCGGCTAAATCGGTTAATCCATAGGTTTTCAACGTCTCTGTATAAAAAAATTATTTCATTTATAATCCATAATTCCATTTTTATTTAAAAATCGCAGAGCAAAAGTTAGCTGCTAATGGTAGTCACCAGAGTGGCTGCTTCCGGTCTAGGCTATGTGGCAGCCTCTCACACACACACATTACCAAATAAGGACTATGTGTGAGTTCCCCTCGATTCCATTGGCTCTGACGGTCAGAAAGAGATGTCATATGTCAAAATCCAGCAAGGGGGGCCAGAGATATGGAAAATCCACCCAAATGGCCCCAGAATTGTTTTTTTTTTGCTAAATCTGTCTAAAAAGGTAAAATATCACTTGTTTTGCATCAATCTTGATACAGGGTACTTATTATATGTTGTACTTTGGATTCCTAAAGCTTTTAGTCTACTAACCCATCATCCAAGGGTAATTTTCACTATAAGTACAAAATATATTTTGGACGGACACTATAATTTACAGTTTTTTACCATGTTCAATCTGAATTTTCTTTCAAATAAAAAACATCTATATTGAATCTGACTTTTCTACATCCAACTCACAGGTTTATCATTACTTTGAGAAAAAAGATTATTAATTTAACCCTTTTAGAAGGGAAGATATGGTCATTTGTTCTGGGAATGTCATTTTCGAGCCTGAAACCTGAAAAACAGGCTCGGGGTTTAACAGGTTTTAACCAAAAATAATAAAAATAAAAAAACGATCTTATTGAATTTACATGGAGGTAAATGAGCTGTGCCGAAAATGAGAGCAAACAGCCACAAGTGAAGTATCTGCAGCTTGTAAAGCATTATTATTAGAGCCGGGACTCGATTAAAAACATTAATCTAATTCATTAGAGGCTTTGTAATTAATTAATCGAAATTAATCGCATTTTTAATCAAATATACATATTTGACCTGAGAACAGTGAGAAGCAATTTTCACAAGGATTTTACTCCAAGTGGAGTGCAATCCAGGGAGTTCGTTATTTTCTCAGACGTGGACTTACTTATCCTGGCCCTGAGTGTGGGTTGGGTCAGGGTGTGGTTCCTTGCACTCGGAGTCGGGCTAACGTCCATGCTAGCTGCTACATGCTTTGCATTTAGGTGATACTTTAGGCTTGATGTGCTGTGGTGATATGCAAATTATTTTTTGCATAATTTGCACACAACCTTGCTCTTATCGACGCTTCCATCTGTCCGTTTTTTAAAACAAAATTTCCCATCCACGGGGCCGACCAAAGCGGTCTCATCAGCTTGTTCGTTCATGTTTGACTATTGTTCACCGTGGTTTGTTGTTGTTTGAAGTCCCATGCTGAAGTCATGAACGTTAGTTGGTGCTCCAGTATAATCGGTACGCCTGAAACTCATCCAGTGAGAAACGTTCCGCTGTGCAAAAATAAGTGCGATTAAAGTGCGATTAAAATGCGTTGCAGCAGGAGCGGGTTCCCCAGCACTCCCCCTTGATCTGATGATCGGATGCACAGACCACTGCGCCACCCGCCCACTATATGGTTTCTGCAGAATTGGTTTCTTATTAAAGCAGCTCTTTCTTGGCAGGAAATTAAAAGAATGTTGAAGTGGTGAAAATCAGAAATAGAGGTGAGTTTTTGAAGCTGAAAAGAAAAATACTTAAGAGTATGTGCAGCATTGTCTAACTCTGAAAGGTATCATTTATCATTCTGCTCAAGTGGTTTATTTTTCTTTAAAACTTTGGTTGAAAACCTGAATTCATCCAAATGAAAAGCCTTCCTGACCGCTGCCACATTCTTTAGTCTTTTCTCTTTGGGTTTTTGAGAGAAAGTTAAATGTTAGTTCAGAGATTATGAATTGAAGAGGCGAAAATGGGCATAATGTGAAATAGTCCTTGCTATCAGTCAAAGAGAGACTAGCACAATCATTAAATGAAAACCCCAACTCAAGTCTCATTAAAATCCTCTTATCTTAGGCAGAGTTTCAGCTTCAGTGGAGCAGCAGCTCACACGATAACGACTTCAGCGACACTGCATCGTTTCTGTGCGAAAAAATTATAATGTCAGTCTGTAAAGGTGATTTAAAACAGTGCTGTGTATACATCTTTACTTAATGGGTTCATAATGAGACATTAAGTGAATATGACATATGGATTTTTCTTTGTGAAGCCCGCACAAGCAAACACAAAGAGAGAAAAATAGATTTAATTGGAAATGAACCTGGAAAGTGTCAGTGATGAAATAAATCTGCATATTTTTTACAGTCAGAAGAAAGAGAACATTTCTAAAGATATAATGAGATAATTGTTGTTATGTATATCCGTTCATATTCAACTTTTGTACATATGATTGTTTTTTGTTTGAGACATTATTTGCTGTCCTGCTAATGTTGACCACATTTCCTACTGTGTAGAAAAACAGGAATGCATGTGGAGAGGATACCATTCTGGAAATAATGACTGTGCCTGATGGGGGGGGGTAGGTGAGGGGGGAACTAATTTAACTGCAATCTTTTGGTGAAATTGTTTCAAACATTGTCCTACTATATATCTATGCTTTGCTTTACGCAGGCAAAACTCTTTTTGGGAAAGACTTTGATGGTTTAAATGTGCTTTTCACTATGTGATAACTTGGCACCATGCTGAGGGGTTTGAAATTAGTCCTATTTGTAGTAAGGCAAGGCAAGGCAAGGCAAGTTTATTTATATAGCACTTTTCAACACAAGGCAATTCAAAGTGCTTTACAAAAAACGAAAGACATTAAGAAAATGGCATTTAAAATCAGTCATTAAAAAGAAAAGCTAATAAAATAAACATAAAATGAAAAAATACATGGATAAAAGTTACAGTGCAGTCTAAGATATGAATAGTTCAATTAAAAGCAGTGACAAAAAGAAAAGTCTTTAGTCTGGATTTAAAAGTAGTCAGAGTTGCAGCAGGCCTGCAGGTTTCTGGGACTTTGTTCCAGATGTTTGGAGCATAATAACTGAACGCTGCTTCTCCATCTTTAGTTCTGACTCTGGGGACAGAAAGCTGACCAGTCCCTGAAGACCTGAGAGATCTGGATGGTTCATAATTTAGCAGGAGGTCAGAAATGTATTTTGGGCCTAAACCATTCAGTGCTTTATAAACCAGCAGCAGTATTTTGAAATCTATTCTTTGACACACAGGAAGCCAGTGTAAAGACTTCAGAACAGGAGTGATGTGATCCACTTTCTTAGTGTCAGTGAGGACTCGAGCATCGGCGTTCTGAATCAGCTGCAGCTTCCTAATAGATTCTTTAGTGAGACCTGTGAAGACACCATTGCAGTAGTCCAGTCTACTGAAGATAAAAGCATGGACTAGTAATACATCTGTAGTAATAAATCCAACGAGCCATACAAATCTGCTGCAGTTTCCTGTAGGCCTCTGGTGATATTCATCTTACTTTACACACTTTGGTTCCCATTTCCCAAGTCTAACTTAAAGGTCCCATGTCATGGCCATTTCTACTGATCATAATTCCATTGTTGGGTTATACTAAAATACATTTACATTGTGCAATTTTCCAAACTCACATTGGTTTCTCATCAGCATCTCTGTATAGTATGTGTATTCACTCTCTGTCCTAACGGCTTGTTGGAGCTCCTGCCCCCCCCCTCCCTGTGAGCCAGTAGCCGTCGGTCTGCGAGACAGCGAGACACAGCGAAACCCAGGCTGAAGTCGAATAGTCCATTTAGCTTGGGAACCTTCCTAACGGAGTGAAATGACCCGGAAGTCCCTCAGTGGCAGCCATGATAAGTGCCGTTCGAATTCTCTAGATCAGTGGTTCCCAAACGGTGTGCCGCGGCACACTGGTGTGCCGTGAGGCAAGTCCGGGTGTGCCGTGGGATTTTGTGACAACCATACGTTATTATTGCAATATACAACTACATACAAATAATTATTTTTTTATTTACTATATCAGTACTTTGTAGGTTTATATGTACGTAATCTGCGCGACTACATCTCCACCTGCAGTGCTGCATAAACATGGCTGAGTCAGCGATAACTCTCGAGGGGTGGAGGACGTATGCCCAGTGGTGTAGTCTACGTGATACGCGGGTATACGCCGTATACCCACAAGAAAATGCCAGTGATTTCCGTATACCCTCTTAAAAATGAGCGATGATACGTAACAACTTCATTTTGTGACTGCGCTTTCACGCTTTCGCCTCTTCGTTAATACTTTTGGACGTCTGGAGCTTCCGTCGCATGTGGCCTGTTGCCTGTTGCTAAGCAACAGCAACACACGGCTCTGACAAACCCCAAGTTTCTCTAACGTTATCAGAATTTGATCCGTCCACCATTCAAGTTCGCGGAGCGCTAAACAGGAAGCAAACATGAAACGAAAACAGACGACAATATTTCAATGTTTTCCCCTATTACCACTATAGAAGAAGAGCCATGTCAGGTGGCTGTCCTAAAGGTGATATCATTAACGTAACTGTAGCTAACTTGCTAGCTAACTTGATCAACGTTAGTGTGGTGGATCAATGGAAGAGAAAGGGAGGGAGATACTGTGTGTGTGTGTGTGTGTGTGTGTGTGTGTGTGTGTGTGTGTGTGTGTGTGTGTGTGTGTGTGTGTGTGTGTGTGTGTGTGTGTGTGTGTGTGTGTGTGTGTGTGTGTGTGTGTGTGTGTGTGTGTGTGTGTGTGTGTGTGTGTGTGTGTGTGTGTGTGAGCGACACCTGTCTCGAAACAACACCTCATGAACACCATCACACTCACTAATGCATAACTAGTCTTGAGACTGGTTATGTGTTTTTTTTATTTTAATGGCTCATGATAGGCCCCCAATCTCCTTGGGCTTCAGCCCAGGTCAGCCCGTGCATTAAGGCGGCACTGACCTGGAGCCTGGCTGGGAGTTTGTGTCTGTGCCCAGGCTGAGTTCCGCGGTCTCTCGCTGTCTCACCGACCCCACACCAGTGAGCCAGCTCACAGTGTCCCGCTCCTCGCAGCAGCGAGCCTCGCAACGTCCCACCGAGTGTGTGTGTGTGTGAGGAAGTCCGCGGATTGGTCCAAACCATAGTCCAAACGTAACGGCTCCGCGGACGTAACGTTACTTCACTATACCCGAAATACGTCACTATACCCATGAAGTAAACAATGGAAAAAGAGAAATATCCAACGAGGCATTCTGGGGCAGCATAGACAGGTCTTTTCTGTGTTAGAGTTGTACTCGCTACAGGGTGTAGGCCTACTTTGAGGGTTTGTGACTCTGCAGACCGTTTACATGCATACAAAGCTACATAACACACAAGGGGACGGGTAATAACCAGAAAAGCATGACATGGGACCTTTAATACAATACTCCCTTTTGAGCATTAACACTGTTATCATACATCCACCTCCACACCTCTAGATTTCTTCTAATACAATCAAACAATAATACTCTGGAAGGCTCTCCCTGCGGAGATTCGCAACATCCCCACACTTGACGCCTTCAAAAGGGCCCTCAAGTCCCATCTGTTTGCCAAGGCTTTCGGCCCCTAAATCGATCTGTTGTTTTGTCTGTCTGACTTTTGTTTTGTTATGTGTTTGCCCTATTACTTGTAAAGCGACCTTGGGTCCCTTGAAAGGCGCTATATAAATCAAAGCTATTATTATTATTATTATTAGAGAGAAGGGGAACAAAAAAAAAAGGTTGGCTAAGGCAACGTGAGGCAGAGTATCTTGTGAAGGTACTGTATTCAAGGGCAGGGTTTACTTTGTGTTATTGTCTTTCTGCAGCAACTCTGCAAGAAAACGGTCTGTGGAAACAATTACATGGAGGAATGATTTTACTGAAAAGACTTAGTAAATTAGAAGATGTGTTTCTCATTTGGTTAACCTAGACTTCTGAAGCCTCGTACGAAACAGAACATTGCATTCCTTACAACGGTATGGTATTGCGTTACAAATACAGTTACAGAACGGGCAAAAAGAACAATAACAGCATCCAAAAACAACTGACATATAGGCATGTAATCTTTTCAATAAGAAATGCTCGATAACCTAAACTCAAGATGCAAGGCTTGTATTGTCATTTGTACATAGCTACAGTGTAGATATGTCAATGGAAATCTTAGGTCACAGGCTAAACCCCTTGCCAACAGCAGCTTCGTCAAGAGCGATAAGCCTCAAATAATATGTATATTTATCTGCTGCTCTCATATATAAACCACTTTCCAGTATTGCTCATGCTCATCTCTGTAAAGGTCAATTACAAAAAGGTGTCTTGCTAATATAGTATATGTTTATATAAGTGAAGAATAATTTATTATCTGCTTCAGTTAAAGCAAAAACAAAAGAAACATCACTTTAAAAACCATTGATTGAGGAAACTCTGGAAACACTATCGTCACCTTGTATCTAAAGAACGCTTTATAAACAAATCATCTGAAGCCAGCACTGAACATAAATCACAATGTGAGAGAAGTGGTTAAGTGGTTCACACTTTGTGAAATTGACCATACAAGATTGATGATATCTTTTCAATTAGGATGAATCTGAAAGAAAACTAATTAAAATAATTCCCACTTCCCCCTATATTCAATTAGAACAGTGGTTCTCAAACTTTTTCTGTCATTCCCCACTTTGAACAGGTGGGCCTTTTCAAGCCCCACCTGTTCCTCATCGCTCCAATAAAAGGGTTGGCCAAGCTTAAAATTGTCAAATGTATCGTTCTATAACGGGGTCACCAACCTTTTTTAGGATGAGGGTTACTTTCAAAAAATTAAACAAGTCGTGAGCTACTTTAACTCCTCTTTTTTGATTTTTTGCAGTGTATATATTTAGCACATTTTAACATTATTATATGCTACCTTTAACCTTTGAGTGCTGTTTGGGTCTGTGGGACCCGTTTTCAGTGTTTACTAAAATAAAATGTATGCAATTTAATTATTTTAACCTGCTTTATTTGGTGGTGGACATCACATCATCTAGGGGGGTCCGGGGGCATGCACCCCCAGGAAGATTTATTTTAAATGTTGAAGTTGAATTCATCAATCTGGTGCACTTTGAGCTAGGGCTGCTCAATTAAATCGTATTTTAATCGCAATTACGATTTTGGCTTGCAACGATTATGAAAACAACATAATCGAAATAAAACGATTTTATTTATTTTTTAAATAGGTTTTTCAGTTGAATTATACTTAAAGTACAGGGTAATCAACTGTTAAAAACATACTTTTCAAATTATTTTCTTCAATAAATTGATGTTTTTCAAAGTAAATGGTTAATCGTTTTTAATAATCGTGATATCAATTATTGACCCAAATAATCGAGATTATGATTTTTGCCATAATAGAGCAGCCCTACTTTGAGCCCAACATGAATGTATGGATACAGCTCTCAACACTCAGATGAAAGGGAGCTGTATACTTTTCAGTAATCCAAACATCTTTAGAATTTGATCACAACAAATCATTTAAACTTGTTTATTCTTATCTTATGTTACCTAGTTAGCATTCTTTCTTTTTATTTATGCATGTTTGACTAATCCCTCCCCTTTTAAACTTTTTACTGTCCTATAGTACACATTGGAATGATTTCTTACTTTATTTTGTACAACTTTATTAAATAGATAAAAGTGTGCTCTCTCTCTCTCTCTCTCTCTCTCTCTTGCTCCACATTGCTTTTCTTCCCGACTGCAACGCTGTTGTGTGTGTCTGTGAGAGCATTTCACGTGTGTATGAGAGATTTTTACCAGTGGCGAGCCTGTCTCTGAGGGCCTAAGATATTCTACAAAATAATATTTAAAAACATTAAAACAAATTATATTTTTCTTTATATATATTTTTTAAATATGTTTTTAGTAATATTTGTCATTACTTTTACCAAAAATAACTTGATTAAATTGTATTTAAAATAACATTTCCAAATAAATAAATCCTTTGAATCTGCCTATTCAGTTTCTGTTTGAATGTGAAGGGTTAAATGAAAGAAGCTCGTCTCTGCGAGGTGAAGACAGGAGCTGATTGGACGTCCAGCTGTGAACTCACAGAGGGTCGCTATAGTAACTGAACGAGAGTAATGTCAAATGACAGTACAATTTACCAATCATATCTTCCCTCTAAATGGGTGGGCTTTATTATCGCGGACTTTATGACAAGTTCCGCCCGCTGTGAAACGTTTCTTGTTTCCATAGCAACAACAACTGTCAAAAGCGTAAACTCGCCTTCAAAATAAAAGCATGCCAAATTACACTTAAGACAACAAACACAACGCAATATCCTTTTCAATTTCAAAGAACACAAATTGGGTTATTTACAGGTGTTGTTTTGTGTGGTAGAGGGTCGCTTTCATTGATGCATTTTGCACCCCGGGAGGGCCGTTGGTTTGATATTCCACCAGTGTATAAATAATAAATAAATGTGAAAAAAAAAAATTAAAAAAAAATCAGATTTTTTTTTTTTAAATAATTTTTTTTTTTTCGCGACCCACCTATCACATCTCTGCGCCCCACACTTTGAGAAACGCTGAATTAGAAACAAACAGTTTTCTTGTTGTGGCAATGTATTAAACAACACTTATATACAAATATATTCATTACAGTACATGTCAAATATTACATCTCAACATAGTGTAAATGGCTTTGGGTGCATTTAGTACAAATATCCAAACTCCACTATGACACTGTAGGTATTCACACGACACCGAGCAAACACACTTGTGAATTTCAAGCATTTTCAATATGTAGTTTAATTCAAAGCTTCCCTCTTGACTAAACTGATCCACCAAACGACCCAATTCAGTTATAAAGACTGTGTTCTAATGCAGCCGCCATGTCAACCTTTTAAACTGAGGCTTCAATCCCACCAGATTCAAAGTACAATCATGCAGGTCCCTGAGAGGTAATGCCTCTTATAATTCCGCATCCAGTCCTTTGTCAGAGGTAAAGGAGCTGAGTTTTTGTGTTTCAGCATTTCACCACGGACTTTCCTTTTCAAAGAGATTTCGCCGTGAGCTATAAAAGAGTCTCAGACCTCAGATCCTCCTCTGGTCATAGGCAGTCTCTGCACAAAGCCACCTGGCCGACCCGAGAGTCCCTGCAGGGGCAGAGGCGCTGGTATTTGGCACTGGAGCCGGCGCAGCTAAACAGCAGCGGATCCTGCTGCAGGCCACATTCAGCATGCTCAGCTGAGAAGGCAGGGAGGAGGTGGTTCACCTGGGACTCCACTCCATCACACTGGAGCTCCAGCCTGCGAACAAACACGGAGCAGTTAGAGTTATTAGAGTTTATTTTCTCCGTTTTTTTTATTCCACTTTGTCCTTGCAGTACTAAGACAACCAAATGCAGTTAGCATTAACCAGTACGTGCAACAGAAGCAATACAGTTCAGTGTTATAGAGATAGATAGATAGACAGATAGATAGATAGATAGATAGATAGATAGATAGATAGATAGATAGATAGATAGATAGATAGATAGATAGATAGATAGATAGGTAGATAGGTAGATAGGTAGATAGATAGGTAGGTAGGTAGGTAGGTAGATAGATAGATAGATAGATAGATAGATAGATAGATAGATAGATAGATAGATAGATAGATAGGTAGATAGATAGGTAGGTAGGTAGGTAGGTAGGTAGATAGATAGATAGATAGATAGATAGATAGATAGATAGATAGATAGAGAGAGAGAAGAGATAGATAGATAGATAGATAGATAGATAGATAGATAGATAGATAGATAGATAGATAGATAGATAGATAGATAGATAGATAGATAGATAGATAGATAGATAGATAGATAGATAGATAGATAGGTAGATAGGTAGATAGATAGATACTTTATTGATCCCAATTTGGGAAATGTTTGCGTTGCAGCAGCATAAAAACACAAGGCAATGTACATAAGAGAAATTAAGACACAAGAAATAAACGAAGAGAATAAAAGTAGTAAAAAAACAAAAATCAATAAGACACACAGGGAGCTGCTGCAACAGGCTGCCACCTAGCATAGCGCCAAAGCTAAATATTATGTCATTTAATATAAATTATTTATAGTATTATGCAAGTATATAAATATAAAAGATTAAAAAAGCCAACGTTAATACAGTATGACAGTATTTATGGGTATACACACTATAGGTTAAGGTTTAATTATGAACCTTGGACACATTCCAGACACAAAGGCAATTCAAAGCGCTTTAACACATCATATTAAAATAACTAAATAAAAAAGGTGAACTACTATAAGCAGTGGAATACAAATTGAATACACCCTAGCTGATAGAAATAAGACACTATAGACATAATTAATATGAATACAATATAGACCAAATAAATATTATGATTAGTCTGAGTATGCTAGAAGATATAGCTGTACGGACAGTTTTATTAATACTGTAGAATGAGTAATGCACCTTTAGGGACTTTTACACAGTAATATATTTATTTTATTGTTACAGTGCTGCCCCAAAACCTAAAGGAATTAGGGGAGATACGAGAGGAAACAGTAAAACTAGTGTCTTCTTGCATAACTTTAAACAAAAAATGCAAATCAGGCGTAATGTTGTGGAGAGGAAAAGTTAGTTAGTTAGTCCAATTGGTTGCTTTGCAGAATGAACATTCAAAAAGGTAATCAATAGTGTGGATGGGGCTTTCAGCAAGAAGAGTTTAACTTCCATTTTCTATTTAAAGAAGGTACATGCACTACAGTGTATATCACATTGATGGGTGTAAAGTTGACATGCAAATGTATATCCATAAGATTCCAGATTGGTGACAAATCTTTGTATTAAAAACAGCATGCGTGTGTTGGCATCACTTCCCTTCATTTCAGAATTTTAAAGGGTCAACTATTATGTCTAAAAAGGATTATTGTCCTCTGATACTTAAATCTCGGTGTTATCTTTCCACTGCCATGCATCGATAGCAGCAAATGAAACGAAAAAACAGTTCTGGGCCAAATGGTGAGTCAATTATCCCAATGAAGAAACAACTTACGCGCTGAAGGCCTCCTTAATGTTGATGAAGCGATACAAGGCAGGTTCACAGATGAGCTCTGCGCCCTGGCACGCCTCCACACAGGACTCTCCTTCCAGAGAAGCCAGCAGGCGCAGCGCACTGAGGGGCGGCCAGGATGTGTAGGAGCTGGCGTTGGAGGCCCAGGTTAGGATGCTGGAGTTAGGCAGCAGGACGAAAGGACTGCTCAGCCAAGACGAGTTTACAGGAGGAAAGGGAGCTTTGGGGGAACAAAAGTCCTGCAGGAACAAAGATAGAGTGACCCAGATCAGTCATTTGCTCAGTGTTGTATAAGTGTAGCAGGAATGTGTCCTAAAAGACTTGGCCCTTCCGGTTAGCTCCTCTTAAAGTCAATGTTTTTTCTGAACGGTTTTGGTTGGATCCCCGAAGGTCCATGGTTAACACAAGCTTATGATATTTCACATTTTGTTCTACAACATAAAATATGTCAGAAAATAATAGTGCAAATGCTAACAATTGAGAATACTAAACGTCATCCAACCATGTCCGCATTTAGCTTAGCGGTTTATAACCTAACATTAGCTTTTGACTTCTGCAGATTGCATTTACGCTTCAACTATTATAAAGAGGTGTTAATATGTGGCGACTCTGCTGCTGAACAAAGTATCATTCACAGAGAGAAAATCCCATTGGCTTTTTGTCAAGAGAGACAATGCTAACTTCAGGGTCGGCCTACATCATCCCTGCTCCACTCTATTGCTAACACTTTGCCCTGTCAGATAAAATAAACTCAGATCAGTGACAAATCATACATTCAGCTCTGCAATAGCTAAGCGGGGGAAATAATAACAAACATTCTGATACAAAGGTGCTTATCAGAGCTGACACGCCCTCGTCAATCTTCCAGGAATTTATATGAATGCAGCCATGCCAACCAATACCAAGTGGGGGTTGGAGGCAGAATTAGACTGCACTGAGAGTCCTGATTATATTTCCCCTCCAGCTGGGGCTATTCATAAAACCCAGGTAATAATATTTCTCTGACATGTCCCACTGGCCTCCGGTCTCTGTATTAAACAGGCTCCCAGTGCCCGCAGGCAATAACTTGGCTTCCTATCTCTCCATCTCTGCTGCTCTCCTTATCCCACACAACATCTGTGACACACACTCACACAGCTCATCAGGAATGTAACAAGCATGGAAACAAACAAGGTTAAGAGATAGAGATGGAAGGCAGTGCAGATGCTACTATTTTGAATTCTTTCATCTGTTTTTTTATCAAACCATTTTATTTGATGGAGTTCATTTATTTGGTTTTGTGTGAAGGGCTTGTTAGAAAATGTACAACATTTTTTATTTTCTCTGTTAATTTTGAACAAGATAGGTGCGTATGTGATTATAGCAAGTTAAGAATGAGTGCTGTGTGTCAGTTTACATACTTCTCTCGTTAAATGTGCTATTTGGAGAGCACAAATGCATCATTGCGGTCCAAATTTTGAGTGCGGAACAAAATAGGCTACAATCGACGCCATTGGCTACATACCAGAAGTTGTGGGACTAGCTGTTATTGCCTCGGTGAAGACAGCACAATACAAAAAAACGTAAACATGTTTTTTTTTCACTTTTTAATAAAATAACCACTATACTGTGAAGCCACCATTAATTGTATTAGGTTAATTTAGCAGTCTTTAATGATTTGCTACTGCTAGCGAATGTTGCTAGTTAGCTAGCTAGCCAACCAAGTCTCACTGCATTTCGTGTTATAGTCACAACATTTAATCTATTGATTCGTGTTCACCAATACGATTTTCCCCTTTTGTTTGTGTGTCACACAGAACGACTTTAAAAGCAATGTATTTCTATTGGTAGTATATTTAGTGCCTGCAGCACGTCTTTTTGTCCGGTCGGGTCTTGGAAGACCGGAAGCTGTGTGGTTCATAAAAACATTTTCTTACTCAATATCAAGCCACGATTATTGATTTTATTTTAAATCATATAATGTCGGACATTTTCTGCCGTCAGTGAGGAAAAGAAATGGGGCTCAGAGCCTCAGAATACTGAAATCTGTATCTTTTTTTTCCTTCTAATTCGTTATTATTTTCTAAATAACACACTGTTATTTACTCAACAATAACACACAATTATCCTTGTTTTTATTTATTTGTTTAATTCTATAATATCGGGCTTTTTTGCCGTCCGTCAGGAACTGAATTTCAAAATAAAAGAACCGGAAACAGATACACACCCACTGAACTGATTGCCCAAGATTCTCAGCTATGGTTGAAGCTCGGTGATTGGATGTTTTAGCCGCAATGCACGTTGGGATATGGTACTAAATATACTAACAATAGAAATACATTGCTTTTAAAGTCGTTCTGTGTGACACGAAAAAAGGGGAACATCGTGTTGGTGAACACGAATCAATAGATTAAATGTTGTGACTATAACACGAAATGCAGTGAGACTGGGTTGAGCTAACAGCAGGTTTGGTCACTTCCTGAAAGGGCACAGCCGCCTTGTAGGATTTAAATCAACGCTACCCAATTGAAAGTCACACACTGCCCAAGTGTTCACAGTGTAGGACATGGCAGTGTACTAAGGGAAGGATCTCAAATGAGACACAGCAGAGGCTTTTTTAATGCTACCACTGAGTCATCATATTCAGCAAATAGGCTATCCAATCCCACACATAAAGAACAAAGACAAGATCTGAAACGTGGGTCTTTTTGTTTTAAGGTGTCTCCAGCCTCACTGATGAGGTCTAGACAAGTCATTAACTGAAGTGTCTGTTTTAATCATCCATGAGACCCTTTTATTTCCTCACTTCCTGCAGTAGTTCTGCACACTTCTACAATGCTATGGATGACTAATGGACATTTTGGAAATGTTTTATCAGCAACAGCAGCAGGCTTTTTATACAGCAGATATGAACTAGTAGGACAAGTGCACTTGTTACAAAAATGATAGTTCTGTTATGCAAGAGTCTCAGTTAGACAGTAAGTCAGTGTGTTAGCTTAAAATTGAACTTGTAAGCTTGTGGTTAAGACATGGAAAGTCGTGCACAGGATATGCTTCGGTTCAAGTGTTTCAGTACTTCAGTAGACTGCTGTTAAGCAACAGGAAAATGATTGTCTATGTACCGAGGCTAAACAATGTATTAAGCAGAATTGTGCCATCACCAACTTCTTTACATTTGTTTTTTATTAATACAACAACTGCACTGCTCTGTATGGCTACCATTCACAGAGCAAATAAACACTTATTTCTCCTTACTCTGTCTATTTGTTTGAACACAAGGATGTCTGAAATGAGAAATGTCCATAAATGGTCTTTTCCAATTGTGGAATGAACCAAAACATGCTTATGAAACTAGAACGAGTGGGAAATATATACCATCATATAGAAAGTGTTTCCAGGGAAAGCGACTGAGCTGCCTTTAGAGTACATTGTATAAGGGTCAAAGTAGGACTGAAGCCCTGCTTGTGGCCGGTGGTGCGATGGAGTAATTGAGATAACGAGGACCAAAGGTTCAGTCGGGCAGTAGATAAAACGAAGAAAAAGATTTGTAAGGGAGCTTAGAAAGTAGAAAATAATATTGGAAAAGTCAGAAATGGCAAAGAAGGTTAAGAAAAGTGGAAGAAAAGAGTGGGAGGAGAATGTGTTGTGGAGTTTGACAATGTAAGATTCAGAAAGAGTACTTTCTCTGGATTCAGTTAAATGCACAATAACATCATATCTTGATTATTTATGAATTCCCATTTTTGAAATGTGTAAAATAATTTAGAGTCCATTTTTTATGTATGAGCATGATCATGTCTTTCATCACCCTCCTCGAGGAACATCATTGAGAGAAATTAGTCACCTTTCTAGTCTATTACGCTTGCAGCTGCTGCCTGCAGAGAAGTTTAATAGCTGATCCAGGAAATGGAGCAGAGGCATAAATATTACAGCTTCGCAAATGAGTAATCCCGTAAAGGGAAACTTCATAAATATATGTTTATTAGTAGAATGAATTGGACATTTGAGTGCTTTAATGAAGTGAGACATTTTGCAGTTGTACATTTCCAATTGCTGTTTCTGTTCCTAAACTATTATCAGTCATTTATTGATTCAACATTTCTTGGAAAACCTTCACTTTTGATAAAAAATGCAACCATCATAGTAAGCAAAGGGACAGAAGGGGAGGTCTGTTGCAAATGCGTCACAAACACTTTTATTACAATTGATTGGCTTAGCAACAAGGATCCAAAATGCAACAGCCAATTAACTCTCCTGTCAACAGAGAAGCTGAAACACCTCAAAACAAAGACTAACCTAATGAGCAGAGGTGTCTTCGATGTAGTGCGTAGACGCTATTTCTTTCTTCCCCAATTCATATGTTGAACTTGAATTGTGTTTGCCACCAAGGAATGTTTTTGAAATTGGAAGACTGTACAGAGTAATTGGAGAAAGAAAGCCAGGAGAGTCAGGAGTGTGTGTCACACCATTTGCACTTGAATCATGTGGTCAACACTCGAAGCTAGTCTGGTCAAGAAAAGCTCAATTCTGGCAGAAACTTGAACAAATAATCTGTGCTAGAAAAGTAAAACATAAATTGTAATACTATTACAGAAAAGTACGGAGCCCTGGAGGGTTCATTGAGAGAAAAATAAATAAAACGTGGCCACGTTTTACTTTCTCGTTCGCACGAGTTAATAAAGCGTGCGCACGAGTTAATAAAGCATGGCCTCGTTTTATTTAAATTGAGGGATTCCTGTCCGTGACTCACAGAATCTGCTGCTGCCCACAGCTGTTTTATAGAAGGAAAACATCCTTCACTTTATGAAATCTCTGTGGCACCAGTGGCCTGTACTACGAAGCAGGATTTGCTATTTACACTATTCATTCATGAAGTATGACGCTGCGCTGTCAGCACGCGTCTCCATGTTTGTGATTGGTCAAATGTTGGTTACCCCGTCCCTTTCACGTGAACGCACTCTCAGACGGACAGAGAAACCCTGGTTGATTTGCTGAGTTGATAACCTTAGCGACATCGCGTTTGTTAGGGTTAGTTAAGCCGGGTAAATCAAACATATCCAGGGTCTGTTGAACTGGCTTCGTCGTACAGGGCACTGGAGGCAGTAACGTGTAATTCAGCAGAATCTGACTGTTTACTTCACTGCGTTGCCCATAGAACCGCTGAATAGAGATGGAGGCTGCTACGTTTAACCACACACACCTCTACACACATCGAACTACCAGAGTATTCCCCTCGTTTTATGAAGGAGATGTCCTGTCACCGGGGCGCATGGTGTGTGTGTGTGTGTGTGTGTGTGTGTGTGTGTGTGTGTGTGTGTGTGTGTGTGTGTGTGTGTGTGTGTGTGTGTGTGTGTGTGTGTGTGTGTGTGTGTGTGTGTGTGTGTGTGTGTGTGTGTGTGTGTGTGTGTGTGTGTGTGTGTGTGTGTGTGTGTGTGTGTGTGTGTGTGTGTGTGTGTGTGTGTGTGCGGCATTTGTTTTCAAATTACCACGAATAGTAATTTACACAAATCTGGTTCTCCATAGTTATATGTGTATTCCCAAGTGAAATAAATTCGTTTAATCTTAATCTCGATGTGCTATAGTCCTGCCGGAATGCACCGGAACGAACGATACTATCATAAACAAATGCCCACATACACACAAAACGAGGCCACGCTTTATTAACTCGTGCGCATGCTTTATTAACTCGTGCGCACGCTTTAGTAACTCGTGCGCACGCTTTATTAACTCGTGCGCATGCTTTATTAACTCGTGCGCACGCTTTAGTAACTCGTGCGCAAGCTTTATTAACTCGTGCGCACGAGTTACTAAAGCGTGCGCACGAGTTACTAAAGCGTGCGCACGAGTTACTAAAGCGTGCGCACGAGTTACTAAAGCGTGCGCACGAGTTACTAAAGCGTGGCCACGTTTTATTTATTTTTCTCTCTATGAACCCTCCAGGGCTCCGTAGAAAAGCACTCAAAACAAAGAATCAAATGTTCCTCCTAATGTATATGAGATCAGTTTCCACATTTGTCAGTATTTGCTAAAACATAACAGACATGACTCATACAAAGTGTGTCTTTCTACTGTGCATATGTTGGTTTAAGACTGCCTATTGGCATTGCATCTATACCTTTGTGGTAGTGGTGACGATACGGCTCGGAAAATAATCTGACAATATTTCAGGGTATATTTATAAGAATGATAATCTTTATAAAAGTTCCCACTCTCACCCGTGCTGTATCACTCACTGCTAACCATGAGTCCCCTGCACACAAACCAGCATTTATTTTGCCTGTTATGGAACAACGTTTTTTTGTAGTTACTAAAAAAGGCCAGGGCAAAGCTATTTTGTAAAATTGTTTTTAATTGTATTTTATGGCACAAAACTAATTTGCAGCAATAATGACCAGCTACTGTAGTAACATTATTTTATTTCTAAACTTTATTCGTTTTTGTAACAATTTACTACACACCACTAGTCTATTCTTAGAGCAGCTGACTTGATGGTGTTCACTTGCAAGAGCAACAGTAGAGCCAGACTAAGTAGCAGAACAATTAACCTTGTTTCTATTTCTCACAACACAAAACTGCTAACAACCTAATCTCATGGGAGGCGACATAGCACCTACAAATAACTTCTATTAAGGTTCATTGTTATGACCTCAACCAGTGTGCCAGCTGGTTTGGAGCTTAGAGACCCACCTGGTTCTGAATGTAGGCGTGAACTCTTTCCAGCATCCCCTCACAGGTGTACTCATACGGCAGGAATGGCTCCACCTGCAAACACAGATGTGCACACTTATAAAGAGCCGGTAGGGGAGAGTGTGTGTGTGTGTGTGTGTGTGTGTGTGTGTGTGTGTGTGTGTGTGTGTGTGTGTGTGTGTGTGTGTGTGTGTGTGTGTGTGTGTGTGTGTGTGTGTGTGTGTGTGTGTGTGTGTGTGTCCACAGAAGCAAGCTGTGTAATTACAGGATCAGAGCATCTGATAGTTAATCAAAGCTGACATATTCATTAGCGTAATTGTGACACGGCTTATATCATGCCACAAGCCGCACATTAAAATCAATGACTTAATACATCACAGGTGACGGCTTCGAACATTGATTTCATTATTTTTAGTGACGACCGCATCGATATGTCAAACAATGGATTAAACTGACAGCCGAGCACAGGTCATCCAGCACCGAGGGAGGCAGATGGGTTTATTTTGGGTTGCGTTCTCGCTCCTTTGGGAGCCGTTATCACTGTCGCTGTTAAGGTCTGTCACTCACTGTCTGACTGATGGCAGGAAATGGATTAAAACTCAATGAATCAACACTGACACATAGCTTTTCCTCTTCTCTCTCGAGTTTTATGCTAACAGCGTCATAATGCAGAATGGACACACACATGCACTGATGGTGTAGAACGATGACTGCTGTGCTTGATGTGTTTGGATAAGGAGGATTATATTATTGTAAGTACTGTCTACTGTATTTTGATGATATCAATAATTATGAAATATGTCAGCATTTTCAGTGCAGAATGTGCAATGAATGTCTCCTATAGTAACTAAAATGAGATCTCATTGTTTTCTATCAGGCCACAAAAGCACTCAAATTGATAAATGGTTGTTGTGTTCCCTTTAGCACTCTTTTATTACTTTATTTCATCTGAGTTTAATGAAATGTATCTGGCACTTGATCAGATATTCTGCTGTGCACTTTGCCTTTTGGGCATCTTTATATAATAGAATCTGAGCGAGAGGGAAGCAAAATGCTACATCGAGGGTGATTTGAATTCAGCAGCGGTAAACACTTTTAAAATGACTTTGCGATGTATATACCTCAACTGATTGCATTGCTCAGCCACAAATATGTGTGAGCAACAGTTATTATTTCATGCCATCATTGATGATGATAACATGAACCTTCTGCCCCGAGGTGCAGCCGCGTCCAGAAAAAGGCAAACAAGCCCATCTGGTGGGTAAAGCCGAGCAGGTGTCTCACAGATTTAAGTGAGTCTTTATCAACTGTCTGTATCCTCACTTCCATCATGCACTGTTGCCATTACTATCTCAGCAAACAAGCAGGCAGCTCTTGAGCTTTCTGACAGAAGAATAACTAAAACACGAGCCACAGAACTAACAAACCGTATCCAAATAATGTGTTGAGTAAACAACATTATGTGCTGAGCTTTGAATACATATACTGGGAGTAATCTCATAACGAAATTAATTAAACTTAAAGCTGGGTTGGAACCAAGCGGCAAACTCTGGGGAACAGCCGGGAAGCCAATACGGAAGTGCCACACACTGCAGTTCATACATGGGCCGCTAGGGACTGGCTGCAGAAAGGAGCAATTTCCATAGACCCCCATGTTAAAATGCCCAACTTTACAGCAGAAAAAAACATGTTTCTACCCATGGATGCAATAAATATTATTATCGATATAGTTAGATTCCACCTTCATGATTATGAATCTGTGAGTGAATTGTTTTCTAACACGACCCTTTTATTTATATTAGGTCTTAAAGTGTTTGCATAAATTAGGGCGTGGTCACGTTGATGGACACGTACATGCCTCACTGTCAGCTAACAGCAACTTGTCCACTCTGCTAGGCTACAACCATAGAGGCTACAACGTTAGTTAGTCATAGTACTGTACTTGACCCTTTAGCTTTAGCCGTGTTCGTTGTGATTGTGCCTTTTAGGGAATATTGTTACAAATACCAGACAATTAAAATGTTGTGCTGTGCGCTTGAATGTACTAACAGAACTTCCAAGAAGTCTAAAACGAAAATATTATACATGTTAACCCCGTTCGCAGGTGTTTGTGTGCTTGGTAGCTTAGCTTGTTACTTATTAGCCAGCTAAGGACGTAACCCTTTATGCATACATATACATTTTAGTTTATGATTCAGCCTTGGGTAAGACTTTTACAGTCTATGGCTATGACGCCCATAATGCTAAACGGGAGCAAATGTTAATAGAGGACCCAATTATCCCAGTGGTGGCCGCCGGAGCTAACGGAGCTAGCCCACTGCGGCTCCGTTAGGTCCGGGCGGTGGAGTCCGTCTTTTCTCAACGTGTGAATGACAAGCATTAAGAATAACAACATATAGCTAATTCTCTTGCAGATTGTCTCATTTGATTATGAATGTAACGTTTATATAGGGGAACTACACTGTTAGCAGTAACTTGGTATGCATGTATTTCATGTTAGCTTAGCTTCTTAGCCTGAGCTAGCTCTGTTTACTTCCAGTTCGGAGGCAGCAGGTCCCGCCTCGGCTCCGCCTCTTTGCCCTTATTTGGAGCAGGCGGGATTAGACTCTGACGTCACAGTCGAGCCGTTAGTGGCCGACTCCGCCTACTAAGGGCTTCACGGCAACTCTGCAGAATCCTATGGGTGACGTCACGGACACTACGTCCATTTATAGTCTATAGTTGCAACCTTTGAATTCAAGCACTTTCCAATTAACTTCACGCAACTCTCACTTGGCACACGGGGAACGCTCTTTGTTTTTCCCAGTTGTGTTGTCTTGTAGGCCTATCTGTGCCGACTTTATACACTGGCACACTTATGCCTGTAGGTGAGCTTTCCCCCCCCCCCAAGGAGTGCTCTCTTTTTAGCTTAAATCCTTCCTCTGGGCTCATACTTTCTTTTTAATCTGGAGTATCTACTCCAGATAGCTGCAGCTTCGTCGTTTTTTGTTTCTCCCATATGGAAATTACTCTGGATTACTGGTAATCACTGCCACAGGGGGGAGATAAAAGATAGGCACTGCAGCTTTAAAATTCCATAAATCATACTGAAATACTTAAGAAGTGAACCACTCCAAAATATGAAGCAAGCAGTATATTTTCTTGGCTTGGCACAAATAATGAAAACAGAGAGAAACAGCTAGACTGTCTAATGGCGCATTTCCACTGCAGCGGGTAGCCCCGTTTAAGCATCCTTAATCGTCCTCAAGCGGCCAGGCCCGTTTTTGGTGGCCTTTCCATATAGCGTAGCACCAGCTAGCGGGTACTTTCCCCCTCTTTTTCCGGCCCCATAAAATCGTGGTTTTATCAGGCCAGGGCTGAACTAGTGACGTCAACACTCTCGACTGCTGATTGGTCAGAGAGAATCGTCACAAGATCACGCGCGAGATCATCCCTAGCGTCGCATATATATCTAGAAGCAAGCTTGCAGCATTTTTATAAACAGCATTTTTGTAAACGGAGGAGCTACAAAAATGGCAACGTCAAAAAAAAGCACACCGTGGTCGACCGAGGAGGTGACGACGTTCCTACATCTCATTGGGGATGATAAAATCCAGCGGGAGCTCGACGGAACAACTCGAAATGTGAAAAAAAAGCCGATCGCCCCGCCTACACTGCGTTGCTACCCCAGATCCTAAACTGTATGGAAATGCGCCACGGCCTCGGACCTCCATGCCTCGGACGGCCAGCGAGACAGCCCTGAGCGAGGACGCTTATGGACGCTTAAACGGGGCTACCCCGCTGCAGTGGAAATGTGCCATAAAGGTCACAAAACTAACCTGCCAGTAACTGTAATGCTCACTAGGTGAAACACTATATCTAAAATAATACAAAAAGTGACCAGGCAAACAGAGGAAGCAAAATGTAACATGTTTATTAGCAAGACTAAGAAGTGCTAGCTGGAATTAGCCAGCAGAAGTACGAGTGGCACTAATCATCTCTTCTAACTCTCTGTAAGCACATTTTCCAAAATGTCATGTTCTTCAATACTTTCGATCAAATAAATTAAGATCCTGTAAAATAAAGATGCTTTAAATGCACGGTTAAACTTGCCCAGTCAACCTGAAAGATATTGTTTTTCCCCTTCCCCCAGGATCCACTTTTTGATCCTTGCTCCTTCATTCTTCCTCTATCAGCAGGAAACACAAGGCCTATTCAACACACCTGACGGCAGAGGCACACATGCGTCTTGGCACTGCGAGAGGCTTGGCTGTGGCTTGATGTTGTTCTGGTGACAGATTGAGCGCAGCGTGATTTATTAATATGTGCTGCGTCCTGCGGACAATGCTTTCCGCCTGTGTGGCTGGCCTTTGGAAGTCTGCCATGTAAACCCAGGTGTGGGCAGTTTACCTACCGAGCCGCTCAATATCTCAAGCAATTAGCAGCGCGGAGAGCGGAGAGGGAGCCAGCTAAGCATTTTGTTGAAATGCAAGCGCCATGATTAAGAGCTCTATTAAAGGCTGAGGTCTCCAAAAGTGGGTCACACCAGACTATAAAGCACGGAATATACTATTATCATTATGCAGTGTAGAATGTTCTCTGGGAGCTGATGATATAAGAAGACTAGGATAGTACAAACCAACACATTCACATACATTGATCCTCATGATCTCACGGATGGTGGCCTCAAACTCCTCAGAGTTATTGAAGTCGACTGTGATGACATGCGGCCTGCCAATATACTGCTCTGCATATGGATGCTGAGAGGACACCTGAGGAGGAATAAATCACAACCACAATAAAACAACGATTGAAGTCCAGATCTGTGTGTTCAATGCATATTTAACTAACATTACAAGTGGCGATCATCCTCATAAGCAAGATAAAGAAAAGTGCATCCACCTTCCTGGAGGTGGGCTTCCCCCTGAAGAAGTCGTGATTGAGAGAGCTGTGAGGGGGGTTAAACTTGGGTTGTAGGAAGATGCAGCCATTGGCTATGGCCTCCAAAGGGGCGGGACCTTCGTAGGGGAATCCTAACCCAATGAACAGCTTGATGGGAACATAAAGAGAGGAAGAGATCATCAGTCTATACACTGAGCTGCTCATATCCAAGTCAACTCTTCCATAGGAAGTATTTCAACTCTACAAAGGTATATTAACTCTAACAAAGTATTTCATTTTGATCCAGAATATCTATATGCAAATATTTTCATGAAAGCCTCAGTAATGTTTACCTTGGCCTTCCTGAGGAGCTGCTGCAGCTCCTGCTGGGGCAGCAGGCCGTGGTTCTTGACGAAGGCGGGCACCTCTGGGGGACGCTGCGTCTCATAGTACACCGTCCCATGGATCTCCATGTAGCGGTGCAGAATGGTCAGGAACTTTTCCTTTCCCTTCAACACATGCAAGCACAATATAAATAAATATAAACACTTAAAAAGCGGCACTGTGCTTTGCAGTAGCTGCTGTATACACACCCTGCTACAAAGGTGGGAAGGGCACCACCAGATCCCCAGTAATTCAGTAATTTGGTAATTCAGTTTTAACTTAAAGGTATGTTTGGAGGTTTTATAGTAGGGTTGTATTTGGTACTCGCGAAGTGGAGTTAACGCAAACAAGCAAAACAATATATTGCTGTGTGAAGTCAAGATATGTTAGCCCTTGCCAAAGCCACCGCACAAAGCCAAGAGAGTCAATGGTCTACGACTGCCTATATTGGAAAGTTTGTTTATGTTATTGTGTGATTTTGGTATAGGATAAACCAAAGTCAAGCAATAACACAAACTAAACGATGGAGGCAGGGGAATGAATGTAACATCTTCTGTTTCCAGACTGACTGCAAGGCTGAAATACATTTAGCTGGTGCCCCCATCCACAGCAATATTAATATTATGAGGCTTTTAAACTGAAGGCATGCCGACTGCCAAATTCATTGACGTTGGATATTCACCTCATACAGCCCCACTCCAAAATATCAGAACTATCCATTTAAAAGTTAGTTTTTATGAACAGATTGCTTTATTATTAGGTCAACTGTCTCACTGGACTGCACAGACAGAATGTCTAAATACAGCTATGATTTTTATTTTATATGTTCTCGTTTTTCATGTCCTATATTGACTTTACACACTCTTGAGTTTCCCCTGCTGCCCCCAACAACACTTTGTTAAATGAATTGAAAATACACATTAGTAGTCAGACAACTACACAGTTGAGAAAAGCCCAAAGGAGTTGGGAAGAGTTAATGAAAAGTAGGCAAGCAGATTAAATGAGCCCAGTCTACTTTTGTTGCACTACACTCATCATTTTGCCAACTTTCCATTACCTGAGAAGTTATACAATACTTAAATCAATGTATATCTTCTGTGTTGCCCTGTGGAGACCATTTTAAAATCATTTCACTCACATAAAACTGAATTAGTTTATTTCAAAAGGTGATTCTAGGACAATGCTATGAATTATTCACAAATGCTTTGTCTTCAAGGCGTAAATCATTTAGAAATGTCATCTGAGTATTATTCCTCATTCTTCATCTTTTTTAATGTCTTCCAGCCTTGGATACATTTGAGCTACAATTACACTTTCTTCTACTTAATTATCCCAAATCGTCTTGAGTATCAAACATTCTTGGATTAAACTGTTACGATGAATTCCAATTATGAACAGTTTTTATAGTAAAAAACAAAGTAAGACTACTTGGGTTATTTCTTTATCTCAATAGGTTTAAAACATTCTTTATTCTTTATGGTAACTAACGGTCAAAGTTCATATGTTGGTGATAAATGTAGGGAGAAATGTCACATATTGTAAGCTGTAAACAATACTGATATTTGCATTGTCTTTTTTCTGAATTACCTTTAAAAATGTGGCTCTTAAAGGTGGGGTATGTCATTTTGGAGAAATCAGCTCGAGTGCGCTAGAATTTGAAAATACACATCCGGAAACAATCTGCTACTTCCTTCAGACTTCCTGACAGAGCCCCTCCTCCAACACACACAAACGCGCACATGAGTCATGACCATTGAGGGCACGAGATAAGTTTGTGCACAGATGGAAGGCTGACAGACAGGTCGGCCATCCAGTTACTTTAGCCGGCTCAGATGATTGGTCGTGCTTTTTACAGTACCACGGCTTCCACAGATGAAATGTTTTCATGTATTTATTGTCAAAGCATTTAATATATTCATTGCTATCGGGATGTTAAGAGCATTCCATGGAATATAACAAAAAGTGTTTCTGAAATAAATGACATACCCCATCTTTAAGTGTAACTGGATGCCAACACAACTGAAGTGAAAAATACATTTTTCAGTAAAAGTGTTTATTTTTGGAATTTGGAGAATCGATATGTCCAGTAAAAAAAACAGGGATACTTACTTGAAGCTGCGTGGGTCCATCAATGATGCATCATGGGAGGATAAATACAGAACAGTACATGGTGAAAACAGAAGTATGCAGAGGAGGGATGTAGAGTACAGGAAAGGCAGGTGTAAAGAAAAACAGTAACTTGTCTTCCCCAAGAACTAAACAGGCCCAACTCTCTTAAGTGAACCTGAACACCTGCAGAGGAGGAGAATAACGCTGCTCTCAACATTGTTGGATTCATCGCATCGAGAGACCTCAACACACTTTTACATTGCAATCTGTCAGATGCAAAAATGTTATACTGGCCCACAAGTTGTTTTGAGAAACAGGGAATGTCGAAACAAAGCTGCAGTAAGTGAAGTGAAGCAGACCTTGTGGGAGGCTGCAACACTTCAAAGTTACAGTAAGAACAAGAAAACCTTGCCAGTAGCTCGGAGGGAAAATGTACTCCAAACAAAAACGATTGTTCCTCTTCCATCACACTACAGGCCCGATTCCTGAAGGAGCGACTGGTTTGGAAACGTAACAAAAAGTGGATTTTTCTCAGTGCAGGTTGTAAAGATTTGCTTAAGGGAAATTATATTTAAAAGTTCTCCAAACTTTACTTGTATCCCTAGAATATGATAAATGCAACACAAATGCATTCAATCATTGGTTTGTCTACAATGGTTTAGAAGCCTTGAGTTTGATGTTTTGTTTTTTGGACATTGCCATCTTGTTTTATTCACCCGCTGCATCGCTGCTACAACCCGCTGCTGCAGATACACGCTTTTCAACATCAGGAAGATACGCCCCCAGCTGACCCAGAAATCGACGCAGGTTCTGGTCCAGGCTCTCGTCACCTCACGCCTAGACTACTGCAACTCCCTCCTGGCTGGTCTACCTGCATGTGCCATCCGACCTCTGCAGCTCATCCAGAATGCAGCGGCTCGTCTGGTCTTCAACCTTCCAACATTTTCCCACACCACGCCGCTCCTCCGCTCACTTCACTGGCTTCCGGTAACTGCTAGAATCCACTTCAAGACACTGGTACTTGCGTATCATGCTGCGAATGGATCTGGCCCTTCCTACATCCAGGACATGGTTAAACCGTACACCCCAGCACGTGCACTCCGCTCTGCATCAGCCAAACGACTCGCTGCACCCTCGCTGCGAGGGGGACCCAAGTTCCCATCAGCAAAAACACGTGGGTTTGCTATCCTGGCTCCAAAATGGTGGAATGAGCTCCCCATTGAAATCAGGACCGCAGAAAGCTTACACACCTTCCGGCGCAGACTGAAAACTCATCTCTTTCGACTCCACTTCGAGCGATAGAATGACTAACAAAGAACTGCTAACAGAGCACTTATATACTAATAAAGGACTGGCTTAGCCAGTTGAGCAGCACTTGAAACGATTGGCTCTTTGAAACCTGATGTTCTTATATGATTCTGTTTTCCTCAAGGTTGTGTCTTCCTGGTCGAATGTACTTATTGTAAGTCGCTTTGGATAAAAGCGTCAGCTAAATGCAATGTAATGTAATGTAATGTAATGTAATCAAGAAGTGTCACAAGAGTTTAGAGCTAAAAACAACAAAACACTAAAGAAGACATTTTTAACAACCAAAATGTTAATAATAACTTGAATGAACTGAAAAACTAAGATCAAATCAAAGACATTAAAAACACATGCTGTATTGAAGGCTTAAAACTAGTGAATGAGACCATACTATAATCTTTGCCTTTGGAATTACACATTATCCTACATATACATGGCAACTTGCAAGAGGAATGGGAAGCGCTTTATCTCTTGAAAAGCTTTTAGCACTCATTACAGAGGCTTAGTCCATTCTACTAAAAGGTGGTAAGAGGACATCTTCACAGGAGTCATAAGGGATATCAAAGTATTAGGAAAAAGAGTTGTGAAGTGTCCCAGTGCTCTTCTTTAACAGGTCGATAGTCATAGTTGCACAAGATGGCATCACACTTAAAGGGGCCCTATCATGCTAATTTCCAGCTTCATATGTATATATGGTGCCACTACCGTGACATGTTTACATGCTTTAATGTTCCAAAAGGTCTTTATTTTGCAGCACCTCTTTTCACCCTCTGTCTGAAACCAGAGCCCAGTCTGCTCTGATTGGTCAGCTGGTTGGCTCTGTTGTAATAGAGAACCGCAGTGACGCGTCCTAAAACCCGGAAGTAAGTTAGCATTTTTACCACGTCCGGTTCCTTCGATAAAAAGCAATTTCTCCATAGGGTTTTGGAAAATAGCTCCAAATAAGGTCTGTGTTTGACACAAATTGAAGAGACAGATCACGTTTTGTTCTACGACATTAAATACATCAGCAGTGACCCCGCTGGTGATTTTTGAAGAGTTAACGTGTCTGAAAAACGATGGTTGTTACCAAGTGGCTGAATAGGAAGCTGTGGAGGCCGTTTTATGCCATTACACCGAACACGTAAAACATTCCTAAGTTTGTTTGCCCTGTTCTGCTTGAAAGCAAGTACCTGCCTCCTGCAAATTGTTCAAACAAACGCTTCAACTCGTTCCATTTACAATCTGTAGTTTGAATATGGATCTTAAGTTGGCGTGACGTTGAAGCAGCGACCCTGCTGTAGTTCCTTTATCATAACGTTAGCATTTTGCTTCTTGCGACTAGATTTATGCTTCGAAAATGATAAAAGTAGGATAGACGGATATTATCCGGCTGAACAAAACGTGACCCGTCTCTTAAATGTGTTTCAACCACAGACCTTATTTCAAGCTATTTTCCAAAATCCTATGGAGAAATTGCGTTGCGTTTTTGACGAAGGAATCGGAAGGAGTTTATATCCGGGTCTGCGGTTCTCTATTAGTCAACCTCTAAGAGATGTCCCGCCCCTTAGCCTTTCACATTCATTGTGTTTGAGCGCTAGCAAATAGAAGCAGGAGTGTTACACACTGATGTCACTAATGGAAGTAAACAAAGGAGTCCAATCAAGGTGTTTTATGCAGGGGGGGGGGGGGAGTGTGTGGGAGGGAAACTCCATCTGGAGGGAGATTTTAGCATTTTCAGACCGTTTACATGCACAGAAATCTATAAAACACACTACAGGAAAGGGAAAGCCCAAAAAAGCACAATAGGGTCTCTTTAAAATAATCGTGTTGGGTGCTTTGTTTTCTGTGTGCCCTTTAAATCTATTTGTAATTATTCATTCCAACGTCACAAAGAGTACAGTTTCTTTTTAATTGACCAAATTACAAATAATAAATAAGATTACATGTCATTTGTTAGACGTTTTTATCCAAAGCAACTTACACACTCAATACTGTAGTGTAGGCAATAAAAAGTGTATTTCTTTAAGAAAAAAAAAATATATATATATACCCCTTTTCGGATGTGTAATTAAGTAGATCATTTGCATAACTTAGAATCAGTAATATTGTTGTATATCAATTTGACACTGCTTAATTTTGAATTGTATAATAATTCTCATGTAAAAGGTTTGTATTATTGTTTTACACATTCCAAATAAATCAAATCACTCCCAACATGAGCAATTTGGGGTGAAGTGGACATGCTGCAGTACATGCTGACTGCAGTGGGGGATCGAACCAGTGATCCCTTGATTCAAGGTTCAGCACACTAATCCACTGAGCCACAGCCTCCCCCAATCAGAGGTTCTTCAGTCTGTATCTTGGAAACTGTCTCCTCTCAGAATTAACAAACATCTACAAACACGTACTGTGTGATACTAACCTTCCACATGCTGGCTTCCTTGCCGTACACAACAGCCATATTGTTAACCTTGTTCCGCTGAATGTTCTGCTTCTCCGTCTCATTCAACTCCTCCGCCACGAAACCCATGAAAGAGTTATCAGGAGTGTGGGCTGCCAAGGACAAACAAAGCAATTGGCAACACAAAGTGACAAGCCAAATGTACGCTCTAAAACAAGTGTGATTAATCCGAAAGATCTGCTGTAAATGTTGCCACACAAACACAACTCTAGTTTTTAAATAGAAAATACAGTTTTTTCGCGTTCTCATCATTTATGACTGAGCTGCATTGCATACCAACATGAAGCATGGAAATAAGTTGTACATTTGGGGGATGAAAAAAGGAATTTGGATTTATGAAAAGCAATTTTTCTTTGTAATCTTTGAAAAAGTTGTAACCTTCAAGAGATTTGGATTGCAGTTTTACTTTGACACATTTTACAACTTCTCTAAAAAAAGCTGTGAACTGGAGCAAACACAAAGAGAATTTACTACGGCAGGGAGATGTCAAAACTAAACAGTGTTTCCAGTCAATTTGCAAACCCGAGATGAAAGCTGACGTCTTTCACAGAGCCGAGCTTTGTGATAACCGCGAGTCATTTGGAAACAGTGCAGCTGTCGATTAACGCTGAATTAATCATAAACGAACACCTGAAGGTTTCTTCTGTCACACATTTAACCAAACGTGCCATGAAGGCATGTGTGTCTGTACGTTTATGCGTGTGTACATTCTGGTGTGGTGGTGGTTAATCAGAGCCTGGCTCTAGGCATCTGTTCAGACTCTGCAGCTCTAAACGACTTCTCTGAACCGTTTTGGCCCAAAGCCTCGCCTGTTCTGGTCTGACGACGTTATAAACTCACAATCTGCTCGCCCTCGGTCACATAAACACAGACGAACACCTGCACAGATCAAAACACTTCATGTCTTTCATATCATCAGAGTCAGAGAAACGAAAGCCCACATACGGAACATGGTCATGTACTGCTGGCCGTGGAGGTTCCAGTAGCCCCAGTTTGTCCGGTAGCCGTGCAGGATGGCGTACTCCTCGTGGTTATAAGCAGGCTCCGTGCCGAAGGTGTCAATCACACGGATGTGGCACCTGGGACAAAATAAGAAATGGGCTTAGCTAAAATTAGATCACAGATCTCTCTCGCTTTCAAATAATACAGTCTCTAAAGATTGAGTGAGAAAAACAGCAACAAAGTGAAAAATGATTCCACCCAGCTTGGGATATTTCACCTAATGTAGTTTGCCTGCTTGGGAACCGGAGGAATCTGCAAGCTCATGTTTTATTTGCAGATGCATCCGACCCCCTCGGTTTGGACTGAGATCTAGCAGCCTGAGTTTTTCCTGGCAAATCATCTATGGGGCTTGTCTGTGAGGATGACTGTAAAGAAACTCAATTTCATCTCGGGCCACATTAGCATCATGGTTGCACTCAAAGGGCCAGTTTTATATATAAGAATATATCAAAATACATATATAAATATTTAATATATATAAAATAATGTATTATATTACATTATTGCATTGGATTATTATCAGATAGGGTAATAACTTCATAATTAACTACGTCTGAAAGCAGAAGTCTAGGGCAAATAATTGCAAGTGTCTTCAGTGAGAATGTCACAAAATGATTTAAAAAGAAAATCCAAATGTGACATTTTGAAAAGTCAATTTCGGAGAAAAAAAGTCAAATTTGAGATGCATTGTGGGACATGAAGTTTATGGGCAACGTGCTTCTGTAAATCGTCATGTAACCGTATAATAAACATATTATATTCTTTACAAGTTCTTGTGGGCCACATAAAATGAAGTCACGGGCCGGATTTGGCCTCCGGGCCTTGAGTTTGACACCCCTGCTGTAGAGGCATTATTTAAACAACCAGGGAGGTTGCAGATGCAGTCCAACTTTTTGAAGTTGCTATCGTGTCAATGTGGAACAATCTGGACAGTATTCTTTTTCTAAAAGATGCACAAAAAACAGCAAACTTTGCAGTTATATAAGATACAAAGAACTAATATATATTGTTAAACTTTGAAAGTAACTTAATCTTAACTATAAATACGAATGACTCAAATGCTCGTCCCCGCCAGCGTTTTTTTTCTATGATGTATTATGTTTTATTGGTTCTCTAGAGATCAATGAAATGCAAGACATAGTTATTGCAACTGGGACATTTCTGGTTTTACATTGTCATCCATAAAGCATTTTATTTCTAAAAGAAGAAAAATGAAATTGCACCTAAAGCTTCACTTGTGTACAAAGATGTTTGCCGTCCTTTTGATGGGATTTTGAGTTAAACAAACAAACTCATATGACACCAACATGTTTGTTTACATTCCTCATACATTATAGTTTTGTAATGTATTGCGTGCCCCACACTAATGGGTTGTTATGCACTGGTACTACTGTACTGTGATTGGCCCTTAACACCAAGTAATTGGTCACTAAGCGCTACATCACTGAGACTTAGATCAATTGACCCTTGTGATGTGGTCTGAAGATGTCAGTCCACATGTATGCCTTATCTCTCAATAACAGGACAGCCATGTCAAATATCGGTCTTGTCTTGATCTTTGTGAGTTAATCTCAGCCCTCAGTCTTGTTGTCAGAGATTAATTTTGTGAAGCTGTCAGTGGTGATGGATATCCATGTCCCCTGCCGGTCGCCCCTCATTCAGTACAGGTTACACAAGCCTCACGGTGAGACGTCTGAGACTTTAAACACAGCTTTGTTTCACAGCCATCACAGCGCCCTCGAAAAAGATCCTGACACAAGCTGGAAAAGTCTGAGACAAAGTTGAGGGAAAACGATTTTTGAGAATTTAAAGAAGATGCGTAACTTTTTTGCCCTGCGTGAGTCTCTTTACAATAAATGCTTAACATACTTTCTGACAATGTGAGGCAACTCCTGCACAGCATCTCTGTAAAGTATGTGTATTCACTCTCTCCACTAAACGGCTCGCTGCAGCTCTTGCCCCCCCCCCCCTCCCTCCCTGTGAGCCCAGTGTGCTCCGATTGGTCGGGACCAGTCGGGACGTTGTGAATCGCGCTGAGCTCCGTAGAGGTGTGATTTCCTTGTTTAGCGATACACAGCGAAACACAGCGAAACACAGCCAAACTCACCCTGAGCACACACAAAGTCACAGCCGAAGTAAAAACAATAAATGTGGCTTGATATTGAGTAAGAAAAAGGTTGATAAACGCTGTGAGAATGGGTCTGCAGAATTTCGCCGCGATCCCAACTGTCTGTTATCAGCCTGCAGCCAGGGAGGAGAAATCAGCAGAGCTGCATGCACTGAGTGTGTGAGGAAGTCCGTGGATTGGTCAATTTGGACCAATCAGCGGGGGCTTAACGTAACGGCTCCGTGGACGTAACGTAACGGCTCCACGGATTTGTCCATTTCGTTCCAGGTACGGATGACATCATGCGTAGGCCTACCCGGAATAATCAAATGGACAGTGACGTATCTCCAACGAGGCGTTTTGGGGAGGTATTTTCTGTGTTAGAGTTTTACTCGCTACAGGGGGGACTTTGAGGGTTTTGACTCTGCAGACCGTTTACATGCATAAAAACCTTCATAACACACAAGGGGACGGGCAATAACCGGAAAAGCATGACATGGGACCTTTAAGCATTTAGTTTACAACGACAGAAGAAAAAAGATTACATCAGCACGTTGTCAGCAGTGAATATATTCACACTGGGAAGCAAGAAAATCAATTAATGTAATCCAAACGGAGATTTCTCAATGCATTGCCTCTCTGATCAGTGTCAGGGCAGGAGGGGAAATGAAAGTATTGGTCTTTCACTCGGTGACAGCTGAGGAGTGCTGGTCGATCAGCTGACCTTGGACTGGCGCTGATTGGAATCAGCAGGTTTTCAATGCTGTCCAACCTCGTCTTTGAGGATCCAAACGAAGGATGAATTATTTGTGTTATTAATTTAAGACGGCAACCGACTCCTTTGATGCATGAGTGAAATGTTGAAGAAACACAAACAGCAACACAATAAACTGTATTACACCTCCATGATTACCTTTTGCCAAATAGGATGTTTTTAGTTTGTTTTGTTTTGTCTCTATTTCAGCAGGATTACAGAAAGACCACCAGCCCAATTTTCTTGAAACTTGGCGTAAGTGTGAAGCATTGGCCAAGGACAGCACCATTTCAATTTGAAGCGGATCCAAATCACAGGGTGTGTACACCATATATACAGTCTATGGTGTACACGCATTACTTCTCACTTATAAAACAGGCCAGGCGGAGGTCTACGCGCTCCCATTACATTTCACTTGTTAGAGGCTTTTATCCAAAGCGACTTACATACTCAATACTGTGGGCAATCCCCACAGGAGCAATTTGGGGTGAAGTGTCTTGCCCAGGGACACAACAACATGTTGACTGCAGTGGGGTTTGAAACTGTGACACTTTCCCTGTGTGATGAAGAGCAGAGGTTGTGGTTAAGCCTGAACCTTGTTGATTGATTACTGTGTAAATGCCCAACATGGAGATTTTTTGCTGATGCACAGTGAGGTTACAATCCAAGTGTGTCACAGCATGTCACATCAGCCAGTCAATAAGGATAAAGTGAAGAACAAAGCAATACATGTTAATTAAAATAGAGGTACAAAGTGAAAAGACACCCATATAAAGACAGAAAGAGAGCATTGGACTGACTTGTGCTTCCTCAGCGACAGACCCATGTGCTGCTTCATCTGCTGCAAGCCATGGTAGTCGGTGTAGATGAGGTCAAAGGGCAGAGGTCCTGTGAGAGGGCAGCTTCCTCTTCCAGGAGGGACGCCCAAAAACCTGCAGACAGGTCAGATGCCGTATTACCATCAAACTGAGCAAAACGGTGTGCACAGTGGAATACAACAAACAATCACCGTTATCCCACAGGAGAGATGAAGCACACAACACTTTAGGGGGTAACAAGGATAGAGAAAAAAGGCTCCCTGAGAGATTTTCAAAAGCCATTGTACAGCAATGACAGATCAATCACAATCATAAAAGGACGGTAAAGAACAAAAAAGCACAAGACAATCCAGTGAGACACAAACAACCTGACTTTCTGTAGCTGCAATTTCAGGCTAGGCGGGTGTGGGTGCTTTTATATGTTTTATCAGGAGAAGGACAGATAGAGATGAAGACAGATAAAATAAATGAGCCCAGTTGCGTTGTGAAGCATGTCAGTGCTATCAGTGCACCTGGTGAGCCATTTAACCAAACAATACTGAATCCATCAGTGATGTCTCGCTGCGGGGAGTCGCCCCAGTTTCACAGGGAAGACTTGTTTTGGCTAAGCAAAAAACACACATGATCTGAGGCACGCAGCTTATTGTATGTAACCACACGTCATGATGGATGCAGAGGGATTGTGGTGTTTAAGTATTATTTGTGCCAAATTTGTGTTTTTCATAAGACCATGCCAAGCACGTACTGCATGAATGCTCAATCAGGAGTGCCACATATATATGGATAACAATGTCTGTGATGTTACTTTAATTGGGACTTAAATATCTCAGCATGTGATGGCCATGACATTACGTGGAGATATTCATGGTCGCCAGAGGATGAATCTTGCTGACTCTAGTGAACCTGACATTTCCTTCCACTGTGAGGTTGACCATATTGAATAGATTGCTGTTGAATGAAGTTCACACAATCATGTTTCCCAGAAAATGAATATACTACATTTTATCCCCATGAAATTATTTGTATGTTCGATACTTTGTGTTATGAACAAACCCCGGAAAAACGAATGACATTCCCATAAACCTCAATTCTACTTTGTGATTAGGGTTATTCAGCTAGGTTTAGTGTGCCAACTAAAATAACAGTTCAAATAACTCCATATTATTTCTTCCTTGATTACACAGTGCACACTCCATTAAAGCATTTAAATCAATTTAATATATATAAATACATATATATATTTTTTTATTCATTGGGATAAACCCCTTGAGATGCACCATCTCGTTTGCAAGGGAGTCCCGACAATAGCAACAACTTACAGACATACATAAATAAAAAGACAACATGCAAAACATGACACACAAGACAAACCACATACAGTCTGTTAAGTAAAATGCAAGCAATGCATACAATCATTACAATTTGAGAGACAGTCGAGCAAATCAGTTTCATCAATATCAGTTTCATTAATAACAAGTACAGACCAGTTGAAAGTGAGATGATAATGCATGTTTAAATATACCCAATGATGCAAGAGATCTAATAGCAGCAGGTAAAGTATTCCAGTCTGTTGGAGCTTTGAAAATGAACGCTCTTCTGCCAATCCATTTTTTTGCAGAGGGGACAGAGAAATAAATCTGAACAGAATGTCTAACTTGATGAATTGACGAGTAGGGTACAAAATACTGCTTTAAATAAGGGGGATAGTTAAGATAAATGCATTTAAATATCAGCTGAAGCCAATGCGTGTGTCTTCTTACATTTAAAGAAGGCCATTTAAATTGGTTATACATTGTGCAGTGATGTGTACGAAAAGGACAACCAAGAACAAATCTGCAGTCTATTGTAGGCTATGTTGAGTGGAGCAAGATCTGATTTAAGATCACAATAGTCCATAATCGGAAGAATAAGTTGAGAAGCAATTCTCTTTCGGACACTGATCGTAAAACAATTGCGAGAGCGGTGTAAAACACTGATTCCGTAATTGACTTTTTGTATTACATGCTTTATATGTAGTTTAAATGAAAGTTCAGAGTCTAGCCATACACCAAGATATTTAAAGCTATCAACTTTATGCAGAGAAGTGCCATCCTTACATGTTATTACTACATTAGGTTTGGATTTGAGCTTCTGCCTGGTACCAAAGACCATGGTATAAGATTTGTTTTGTTAAGCAGTAGTTTATTGTGTGATAGCCAGTCCTGTAAGATATTAAAATCCGATTGAAGAGAGATCTGAATTTGTGAAAAATCTGATTTGGATGTATATATGACAGTGTCATCAGCATAAAGGTGAGTACAACAATTAATGAGACAAGAAGATAAATCATTTATGTAAATAGAGAACAGAAGTGGGCCCAGAGTTGATCCTTGGGGTACACCCTTTTGTTGGATCAACAGGTCAGACTGTTTTCCATTAACAACCACACATTGCTTTCTACTGTGAAGGTACGAGTTAAACCATAACACTGTATTATTAGAAAGGCCAATGCCGTGAAGTTTATCCAAGAGCAGATATCGATCAACGAAATCAAAGGCTTTTGTCAAGTCAATAAAAATGGCACCTGTGAGTTCACCATCATCTGCAGCAGAGTACAAGTCATTTGTAAATTGAAGTTGATTAGGCCTGAAACCAGATTGAACCAGAGATAAAATAGTATAAGTATTGAGATAATGTGACAGTTGATTATAAATTATTTTCTCCAAAACTTTGGAAATAGAACAGATTATAGAGATTGGTCTATAATTATTTGTATCAAGTAAATCACCACCTTTATGCAGTGGAATGATGCGTGCACATTTCCAAATAGTCGGCAACTCACAGGTGGACAAAGACAGGTTGAACAAATCAGCAAGTGGGTACATGAGAATATGGGACGCCAATTTTATGAACCTGTTTTCTATACCATCGAGTCCTGCACTGCCATCCACTTTTAATTCTGTGATAGCATTATGAACTTCGTGTGGTAGAATCTTCTTAAAAGAAAAATAACAGTATGAGTTACTATTAGAAATACCAGTCGTCAAATAAGAGTCAGATAGTAGTGTGGAACATACATTAGCGAAATGCTGATTCAATATTTGGGCAATGGATAATGGGTCATGAATTATTGTATCAGCAGTTCTTATTTTATTAATAGAATGTTTACCTGATTTATTTTAAATAGATTTAATTTTAGTCCAAAATTGCTGGGGATTCTTAAAGTCCGATGTGAGAGATTCTTTATAGTAGTTCGATTGAGCATTTTGGGTTTTGGTTTTACTCAGATTTCGAAGATGCCTGTATACTTCCCAATCGGCTATAGTTCTTGAATGACATATGCTTACTTGCCGGGTGAAAAGATCTGCAATGCATTAAATGCAAACAATCATTTATAAATATCACATGCTCTCTGTAATCACGGTGTCCTTGTGTCGTTTGAATTTCTTTCTTCACTTAACGTTGTCATCCAGTGTTTGTTTCTTTAATGCAGCCTCTACCTGAGTAACCTGAATGAAATGTAGTCAGTTGAGTGTCTATTTTCATGGTTATGCAAAGAATTGTATTAATACAGGGTTAATGCCGTTAACATTGGCTGTCCCTCACTGTCTGTACGAGAGGAGAGAAAGACAGTGAAGTGTCGGAGAGGTGGTGGAGGCTACACTCGTTTAAATAGAGCTTCCTAGAAAAATTACTACTTTTTTTTAATACTATATTTATGAATTGTTATACTGTATAGTGAATCATTTCCACACTTGAATAATCAAATACAAATATCAGAGTTAATGTAAAGCACCATGTAGTTAGTAGCAGTCATTTTTGCCATTGATAACATCAGGGCCATGTGTGTGTTAATCTAGCTTAGTATTCTTCATGTGTGAATGTAATACTCGTGAAATAGAAATGTAAGTGAATGTTGAAATAGCGTTCCCATGTTATTTTTCTGTCCCCAGCAAGTGAACCAAACGGGCTTGATCAGCCAGGATCAAGCATCTGCTGCCTGAAGAACTAAGGCATAAATAAGAAACCAGACGACAGACGTTACAAAAGAGCTTTCTGGTACCAAAACCAGGGAAGACAGGAGATATACATTTGTTGTCTGCTATGACAAAGTACAGCGAAGCTTCAGAGCGCTCAGCTTTCAGTTGGGATCAAGGTTGTGCTTTGTTACAGAAAAACGCAATCAAGTGTGTCTGTTTTCATTACAAGAGAAAATGTTGCTTTGTCAAACCTCTGCAGTTCTTAAGAGCCCAGCACAGAACAAAAACAGCAGAGCAGAAGGAGAGGAAGTGAATGTGCAGATCTGTACTAAATCTGTACTAAATGCAGTTTAGTGGATGCCAGGATAATTTCACATAAGGGAGTTTGTAAAACATGTTAACAGTATAATAATACAGTCCTGTGGGACTATTACATGAACAAAAGTACACACTTGTACTGCTACAGTATAACTTTAAGGACATTACTGTATAGGCAGCATAGAGGAGTTGTTGATACAATGTCTTAATGGAAGGGATTTATCCAAAGGAAGGAGTATTTACACACTAATGCCATCTAACTCCTATTTAACCAAGGTGACTCCAATGGTTGCAAAAATAAGTTGAATTGCATAGAAGTCACTGATACAATTACTACAACCTACTTCTCCCTTGGTTTTATAGCGCAGTTAACATTTTCCTAATTATAATGTACTCTCAATTGTTAGTTTTAGGTCTCTTTCAATAGAGAATAATGAAATTATGACTCCATTTAGAGTGAAATAGATGATAACACAGCGTGAGCTTTACAAGTCGCTAACACTTTATTGTCTGGTTTGGGGGTTGTCAGTCATCATTGAACCCAATACTGTAGTAGTAAGATGTTGTGTTTCCCATGCCGTTGACAAGAGAAACAATAAATATGGAAGACATGTAGTTGAGTTTATGGCTACATTAACATTAGCAAGGCTATCGAACCACCAATTTCTCTCAATATAATATGGATGGGATATTAAAAAAAGAGCTTGTATAAAAAAAAGAGCACTGTCACGGCTTCTGTTTGAATATGAATCACAGCTTCATATAAAGAAAGCAAACCAGTAGCAATGAAAGCCTCTTTATACAGAGATGCTTAAATATCTACAGAAGTAAAGAAAACACTGTCCTCTATTTTGGAAAATATGAAACCTTTATTGTTGTCAAACTGCAGCCAGCACTTCATGAAAGTGTTTTTGCAGCAGCAATCCTAGACCTATGACCTTCAACATGCTGTAACTCTCGCTACCTGGCTCAGAAACCAAATATCACACACACACACACACACACCTGCAGAAAATAAGAGCGTATCGATCTTCTTTTGGACTGTGAACATGTTCAGTCAGCACAGCAGCCTCGTGGAAACAGGTGTAGCGGCCAGCTCCCGTACAGCAGAGGGGATAATGAGCAGGAACGTGTCAGCAGACGGTGCTGAGCGCTGCGGCTTCATCAGTCAGAGGTGTACTGTACACCCATGCAATTCAGCGCTTACACAAGTGTTCTTCACTTGAACTGTATTTCTGTTCTCTATAGATTTTGTGCAGCCAGGTGGATAAAGTACAGTCCAGCTGCCAGGGACTTTCCAAAGTAAGGTCATTATACAGGCACATTTCATTTCATTTCATTTCAAACCTTTATTTAGACAGATAGGTCCCTTGAGATCATGGATCTCTTTTACAAGGGAGACCTGCATCAATTTAGTTCCACATGAAACATAAAAACAACATAAAAACAAACAATAGAGGACATCATATTTACATATTCACCAACACTTACAAACACCCATAGTGTCAGAAAGCATCTCGTGCAGACGTGCCTTAAAAACATTCAGAGAAATAAAATTGCTCAAATGCAGAAACTTGTTATACTGTACATACTAAGTGCTTTACATAAGGGAGACTCATACATGTTTAAATGTCAGGCGAAAAGTCAGAAGAAGCTCTATTAAAAAACATTGAATTGGTGATATAGCACATATACGATAAGGATTTTTTATTTTACATTATGGATATTCCATATTTTAAACTTACTTTTTACATTATCACACAATGACAAGGCTAACATGCTGATGTTAAGTAGGTATAATTTGTACACTATTCACCATCCCTGTTAAGCTCATTAGCATGATAATAATTGTTAGCATTAAGCACAAAAGTACAGCATGACTGAGGCTGATAGAAATGTCACTAATTTAGCAGATATTTAGAGCAAGTTTTTATGTTATGACCAAAAGTTGAGGTATCAATAAGGTTTTTACAATTCCCTTCACAAGGGGAACCATCAATATCTGCAACAAAAGATCTGCCAATCCATACAAATTTTTAAATGTCTATATGGGCCAATGTGGCGCATCCGACTGACATCACTATCAAAAGAATCACAATGTGCTGGTATGACAAAAAAACACTGAAATAAACATACACATGTGAAGTTATGTGATATTCCAATCACATGTGGGGTGTACAATGAATTACATGCATCTCACTAGTACAGTATGTGTGAGCTTTTAAGTTTGAATAATAGCCGTTATGGCCTCTCATGCTGACGTGCATTACTGTGAGAGCAGATGTATTACAGTGGCTGAGTGCAGAAGGAGTGACTCCGCTCCTCACAGATCCACTGAAGCTGCTGCTGTTCACATGTTTAATTGGATATATGCAAATCCGAGCAAACTTTAAGGGAAGACTAAAGGGATTAAAGTGCATTAAGGTGCCAGCAGTGTGGAAATGGGAGTACACACATACTGTAGCGCACAAGCACACACACACACGCACACACACACGCACACACACACACACACACACACACACACACACACACACACACACACACACACACACACACACACACACACACACACACGCACAGTACGCATTAACAAGCAGGCACAAACAGCTCCATCTCTCCTTCTTTTTATCTCCTCCACAGATGCACACACACAGAAAAGATTAAAGGATTAGGCTGGCATTATTTTATTATTTTATCATTATCAAAAAATCCTGTGAAAAGACCACGACTAACAATGAATTAAGCCCACTAACAAGTCTGTGTATACAACATCTAATACTGCCTCTGCATCTATGATTTACTGCTCAATTATCCTGCAAAAACTATTAAAAACACATAAAAGAGCGATACCGTTGCATAATGGGGATATTTTTGCTTAATAGTGACATAACAAATATAGTCGATGCCTCTCAGCAGCTTAAACTAACCCGTGAGCATGCTTAGTGGTGTCAACGACCCAGAGCTGATCGTCAAACATTAAAAAACACAATTACGGCGTTGTTTTAGAATATATCACGCTGGCAATGTCACTCAATAGAGCTTAATGTTTCTAAATGTGTTTTTAACAAACGACCCTCGAGTTGGCACAATAAGCTTTATCAGGATTCTTTTTTCTTTTTTTTGACCAGCTCAGACTTAAAAGAGGATAAATGAAAGGTCCCCTTATTATACTGTTTTTCATTACTTTATTACAGCTCTCAGATATATACAAAACATGTCTCTGAAGTGTTTGGCTCGAAATACCAAACAGATCGTTGCAACATTACCCATAATCCCCTCTGTTTCAGCCCTGTTTCAAAAGTGCTGATTCTCTGTCTGTGACTTTAGATGAAAATAAGGAGCCCCTCCCCACGCCCCTCTGAGAGAGATTTGGTTACAAATAACTCGATGGTGCTCTAGGAGGAGATTCAGGTGATAAGGTGGGCAGGGGTTACCTTGGTTGGTGATTGGCTAATGGTTACACAAGCCAAACAATCGTTATGACATCATAAAGGGGCCAAAATCTGATAAGCTCATTTTCAGACAGGTTTTTATATAAATGGATCAGGACAAAAAGAGAGAGAATCTTTTTTCCTGAAACTTTCAGAATCTCTTTGTTGATGTTGATGTTGATGTAGAAAAGACATGAAAAAGTGGATTTTGCACAATAGGTGACCTTTAGGAAGGATTGCCAAGGAGAAAGACTGCAATAAGATGAACAAAGGAGACTTAGTGAGGGACACTGCGATGCTTCTTAAAGAAAGTGGGTAAATATGTCCAACAGTGAAAGGAATTGGATGTCACAGATTTTCCGGACACATATGAGGGGTTGATGCTGGGGGCAAGGGGTTTACTGCAGGCTGCTGGAGGGAGGGCTTCACAGTGTGTGGGGAATAAAATGGGCACAGAAGAGAGATGATGTGTGTCACTGTGTGGCGCTGGCCTGCCAGAGGGAACTGAGCCTGGCATGCTAATCGACCACTTGAAACTGCAGGAGGAGAGAAAACTCATGTTGACTCTGTTGTGATCAGATACAGCTTATAGGCCACTTTAATGTGCAGTGATGGTGAAAATAGGTGCTATAACAGTGCACAAGCAACACTCTTACTTATTTTGAGTTGAAAGAGGCTAGGCTAGTAACTAGGCTCATTATTTTAGTGTTCATTAAATAAGGCTAACTGGAAATATAACTGTATTTATGAGGAAAAGAACGTCCGGGGTACATTTTGGGCAGTTGTTGTGTTGTTGTTTTGAATTTAATTGCTAAACCAGCAGCTCGTTTGTGTTGCCTCCTCATTTTTCTCTTCAGTTTCTATTCTGGAAGCTGTCAACATCACAAGAGGATCTAATTTGTTCTTTAACGGCAGTAAACAAAGTCCTTATGCTGCAGAAAAATAACAATTTTAGGGCACACAGGGAATCTGAGGGGAAATTGGTTTAGACTTTTGTGGTTGAAATAACAATCTTTTTGTGAAAATCTGTAAAAAACAGTGATGCTTGTAAGTACAGTTGCAAGAAATAGTATGTGAACCCTTTGGATTCTCCACACATAGCGTTGTGTGTTCCTTCCAAACAACTCAACTTTGGTTTCATCTGTCCACAGAATATGTTGCCAGTAGTGCTGTGGAACATCCAGGTGCTCTTGTGCAAACTTCAAACGTGCAGCAATGTTTTTTCTGGACAGCAGTGGCTTCCTCCGTGGTGTCCTCCCATGAACTCCATTCTTGTTCAGTGTTTTACGTATCGTAGATTCGTCAACAGAGATGTTAGCATGTGCCAGAGATTTCTTTAAGTCTCTCGCTGACACTCGAGGACTCTTCTTCACCTCATTGAGCATTCTGCGCTGTGCTCTTGCAGTCATCTTTACAGGACGGCCACTCCTAGGGAGAGTAGCAACAGTGCTGAACTTTCTCCATTTTCAGACAACTTGTCTTACCGTGGACTGATGAACATCAAGGCTTTCAGAGATACTTTTGTAACCCTTTCCAGCTTTATGCAAGTCAACAATTCTTAATCGTAGGTCTTCTGAGAGCTCTTCTGTGCGAGGCATGGTTCACATCTGGCAATGCTTCTTAAGAATAGCAAATTCAAAACTGGTGTGTTTAGGGCAGGGCAGCTTTAACCAACACCTCCAATCTCGTCTCATTGATTGGACTCCAGGTTGGCTGACTCCTGACTCCAATTAGCTCTTGAAGAAGTCTTTAACCTAGGAGTTCACATACTTTTCCCACCCTGCACTGTGAATGTTTACGTGGTGTGTTCAATAAAAACATGAAAACATATAATTGTTTGTGTGGTATTAGTTTAAGCAGACTGTGTTTGTCTATTGTTGTGACTTCGATGAAGATCAGAACACATTTTATGACCAATTTATGCAGAAATCCAGGTAATTCCAAAGGGTTCACATACTTTTTCTTGCAACTGTATGTGGCTATTTATGGCACCTACACTCTCCATAAGCTTTCAAAATGAAGGGCTGTCATAATCCCTAGTTTTGTGACAGTCTCGATACAACTGCAAAAACACAGAAGAAAACGTCCTTTATAACTGTTTGAATATTGTTTTTGGTTCAGAAATGTGACAAATCATAATTCCCTCTCCATCATCTATTCTATATTTCTGTAAAAACATCTCCTTCCAACAACTCTAAACTAAAAAAACTCTCTTCAGAAGATAGATTTTCGACAAACACATGGCAACAATTTGATTTATCTCAGCCCATTAAACATTATAGCAGAACAGAGCTTGAGTGCATGTTATTGAAAAGTCAAAAACACATCATATACTAGCTGCTAACCGCTAGCCGCTAACCGTCAGCCGCTAAATGCTAACCGCTAACCGCTAACAGCTAGCCTGAGCTCTCCTGCTGATTTATTTTTTAAATGTAGTATTTCATTAAAAAACACATTTGTCAACATTCAATAAGTCGGTGATTAAAAATGTACAAAAAGTCAAGTTTGTGCTTATAGCCTAAAGCCAGTGTTAGCAAAAGAGAGTGAGAAGTGGATGCACTGACACACAACAGCTGTTTTGAAAACAGGAAGCAGGGGAAAACCCCTTCAGTCCAGACATGTTTGCTTTGAAAACCAATAAGCATAATATAATATATATAATTTATTTTGATTCTGATTTTAATGCATCTAAAGGAAACAACTTTAGAATGTTTAGCCCCGTGGTCACGTATTTTAAGTTTGGTTCATGAGTTATCCCTAGCTAGCACTTTACTGTTAACCTCAATTACATCACCATACAACACTGTGCTGAAGACAAATCCCTATGATGTGATCTCGCTAGTGGCCTACACTGGCTATTTTTTTTATCTTCAATTCTGCTGTCTTTTTCTTTTCATCTCTTTTCATCTCAAAGCATAGAAACAAAGGCACATCAATCAGAGCATCAGCACTTATGGAAAGGCACAACCTGAGATTGGCAGCATAATAAGGCTCTTTGTTGAAGCCTTCGAGGATAAAGAGAGCTTTCAAGATTTCAAGAGTTTTACACTTGAGAAGTGCCCTGCATATACCTGTTATTACTTCCACTGTTGAGGCTGATGGGTTAAAGAGACAATTGACCCCAGATTTGACATCTATTAAATCATTTCTTAGGGTTACTGATCACACAATTCAGGCACGTCTGTTTGTTCCGGGGGAAACAAGGTGAAATTACCTGCCGAGTGTGTTAATGGGCTTTGTCAAGTAAAGCCCACTCGACAGAATAGATATAGAGCTCCCATCGGCAAAATGTCTACGCACAGCAGGGCTCAATCCTGCGTCTTAAATCAGAACTATGTTAAAAAAACAGCAGAATGACATGAGCTTGAGTAAGAAGGAGAAGGCTGAGAGTGTGAGACTGTTAGGAAAATATCACTCGTCACCGGCTTGAGCTTCATTATCAGGATACATGTATTTATTATCCTTGCAAGAATGGAAGTAGTCATCACATACAGAGCATATGGGACAAATAGTTCACCGAATAGTGTCCTTCACATGCTTTATATACAAGAGAGGGTATTATTCAGTCACACGATGGAGGAATGGGCTAGCTGCACAAGATGGCGTCTATCAACTTCCGGTTAATTGAGTGTGCGGTTGTAAACTTCCGGTCTACAGTAGAGCGGTAGAGGGAAGAGCGATAGATAGCGTATACTGTAGATAGCAATAGATAGCGAGAGAGATAGCTTATATATATTATATAGGCACTATTTTACACTCGATGTCTCCAAGACCTACCGAAGGATCAGTGATGGACATCGGCTGGTACAAGCGGCAGGCTCAGCCCCGAAGAGCAAAAGAGAAAAGGGGTTCAAGATGTAGCTACATATCCAGCTACGTCGACAATTATGAAGGTAAGTGACAAACAAAGCTGTAGTTACTGGCTAACTTTGACAAATTGACAGTCTTGATACAGTGTAAAGCGTTTCAATGATGTACTATTACTTTTTTTGGATAACATGAATGATAATTCCCCACAGTTTCAAACAAAGATCTACCTTCAGGGAGAGTGAGCATCATGGCTAGCTGTTACAGGTCCATGAGAAAGCATGAAAAGCCTCACGATCTCAGAGTAGGGAGGAAAATAAAAAGTGTTCATCGGTTCAAAGCCTCAATCAGGTTCATGTTCTGGGGTTTTGATGTGGCAAGAGTAGGTAACCTGTGATTTAGGATTCAAATAAGCCCAGCTAGCTGACATGTTGCAACAGATTACATAGTGACAATACATTTGCTCACATCAACTGATTTATTTTCGTTTTGTAACCCTCTCGTGTAAAATGATAAATACATTAGCTAAACCCAAACTTAGCTTTCATCAAAGATTCTTAATGAGAGGTTGAACACCGTCTCTGCTTTCATGGAAACCCCAGAAACTGGTTGTGACGGCTGCTGTTCTTTACTGTATGGTTAGTATAATCCAGGCATCCTCAAAGTACGGACTCCGGTCCGGATCCTGACCGAACCACAACTGTCTCTGGACTCTGAGCAAATTATACTTTTCATATGTATTATCTGTATTATCTGTGTTATCTGCGAGACATCGCCACAACGCAACGAGTCAAAATGATCCGCTATGTCCATAGACTGCAAACAGCGCTCATCGGACATTTATGAGAGAAAGTCTCTAATGTCCGAGTGCAAGTGAATGCAGCACAAGATGCACGTCATGTAACCCCTCCCCCAGTCCTGGCGCGAGCGTGGACATATGATTGGCGGCGATTTCATTTGAACGGAACGGCGCAAAACGAGAAGCATTCGGACCCAAGCACTGAAGGAATGAGGTATTTGCGGGCTACGCTGACAGAGAAGAGACTGTCAGTGTGGCAGTGGCACTCAGCATTGAATCAAAACGCACTAAAGCTGTTGATCTTAATACGTTTGTGAGGCGTTTTGCTGAACAAGATGGTAATCGCCGCATTCAGCTGTAATAGACATGTCAACTTGATGCTCTGCTCACAGATGAGCATACAAAACTATTAAGATGATGACCTTACGTGTGTAAATATATGTTTTTCTTTGAGGGGGTCTGCCCCCAAAAAACTGTTTTAAGTCCTGAGAAAGTCAAATAAGACGGTGTGTAAAACAAACTACACTGCCCAGCCAAAAAAAAGTAACCACTTTGATTTAACTAGGCCAGTAGGTAAGGACATTCCACTGGATAATAACTGAAGTATAAAAGAATGCATGACTGAAGTGATGGAGACCATGTTGAAGGCAAGCAAAAAGAGGAAATAACAGGTCAAATCAAGCAAATCCCCCTCTCAGATTCCACAGCAACCAGAAGAACATAAATACTGGCTGGTGATTTGATTAATCAGCTTTGTCATGGAATAAAAATGCACAGTGCATTTCCTTAGCTGTGGGTGAGTCCACTGACACCACTGACAATGCTCAGTTGCTGGTGTTTGTGAGTTTTTATGATGAGGCAAAGGGGGAGTTTGTTGAAGATGTGTCTGACGAACCTCAGTGGACACACAAGGGGGCAAGACATTTATAAAGCAATAATGGGAATGCTGAATGAAAAAGAGTGCAGCTGCCTTTATTCATAACTGTGCAGCTCTTACACTGTGACTCTGAGGGATCAAGCACAGACACAATAACAATGAAAACTGCTGCATACAGATTATTTTTGTTTTTGCAACCTCGTGTTAAGAATCTTGTTGCAATTGTTTAAAAGTTTGAATGACCGTAATAAATGGACCTTTGTCTTATTGAAACATTTATTTTGGACCTTTAAGATTTGTATTTGAGTACCCCTGGTATAATCCATGTAGGGTCCAGTTATTTGTATGGGCCAGTGTTAGGTAAGTGCTGGTTTTGTACCCTACATCTATGTTAAGCTGTTCAATGTTCTACTAACACTATTTTATGTAGTTATAATATAAGATAATACATTGAGAGAGCTGAGACAGGCTATACAAGCGTATCTGTTTGAATGTCCTTAAATTACAGTATTCCAAACAGCAAAACTTCTGTGATGTGACTGACAACATGACATGGTTTAGCCTTTTCCCACACCTATTACTTGCCTGATCAGCCTGCTCTGAGCTTTCTCATTTGTCTGTGTTGTATTGAAGCAGTGTCCTAAATGTAAAATGACTGACATTTTGTTTTGAGAACTGTTCACCTGTGGAGATTGCAGTGGCAAAGTGTTCCTGTGTAGCTGGAACAGCACTCTGCAACCACAATGTTGCACTGCTGTTCCAGACCAACACATCCTCACTCCCAGGTCGGCCTATGTTGACGTTATGTCAAGTCCCCTGCCGGCTTTTTCCAACGCAAGGGGGGGGGCCTTAGCGTCCATTTTCAACGCAGGGGGGGGGGGCCTTAGCGTCCATTTTCAACGCAAGGGGGGGGCCCTTAGCGTCCATTTTCAGCTTTCCGGGATGTCCATGTGCTTCTATGGACGCTCATGGAAGCACGGCATTCGTTTGTGTCAACTGCCCTTAAAGGCAATGAAGACACTACACTACCCAGAATCCCCAGCTATCGTTGGACTACACCATGTGCTCTGTTTGACAAACCCCGTGATAGTCCTCAAGCTCTGTGATTGGAGAGTGTGCTCCGAGGGTTACCGAGCCTCGAACAGCACTTGAAATGGGATGGAACCACGGCAGACTGTCCAAAACTGGATTTGAACGGGTCCACCGCGTCCCCCCCCTCCCCCACCCCGTCCCCAGAACTACACATGCTGGCTATTCTGTTTCGCAACATGTTCTCTATGGCACGTCTCTACTGGGAGTTGTAGTTTTAAAAGACGTTTTCGTATTTCCCATAATAAGAAGTTGCCAGTATTAAACTGTGTACATCCCTGGAGGTTTAGGGGACAGGAAACACTGGGTGAAAATTGCTGGTGCCCATAATGGGCAGTATTAATATATATACCCACACGCCAGCTAAGGTCAGAAGAGCTTTATTTAACAGCTGGACTTATGTTTGTGACCCCTCCTGTTGTTAATTGATAACATTACATTACATTACATTAATTGATAAGCCTGAAACATGCACTTGTCAAGGTTCAGAGGCACATTTTGCAAATATGGCAGTAGCCATCGATCAGCTTAAGATAAGATATACTTTATTGATCCCAAGTTGGAACATTTGCGTTACATCAGCATGTGTAACAGTTAAATATGCAGTGGTGTTTATTTGAAAATCATTTAGTATAATCACACAAATTCTGTGTTTTATATTTAACAATTCTGTGTTCTTTATTTATTGATTGTTCAATACCTGACAAGGCCGGAGATGAAATATCTGCATACATCATAAGAGTATAATACATTATGTATAATATCAGTTAAAATAAGTGCTTCAACATAGTTAACATTGCTGGAGGTATACACACATATTGATAGATGTCTTGTAATGCACTGTTGAGGAACCTGCGACCCAAGTTTTTCATTCAGTGCAGAACTACACCATAGTTGTGTAGGCCTATATGATATGTCAATAAACCTTAGAACATCTTGAAATCTTGAACGGGATGTGCAAAATAGTCATTATATACAGTCTTTAATTAACTATTAGTAGAGAATAACGAGTAATGAATATACTTTATAGGGATCCTATTAATATCTAATAATAAAAATAATGAAATTCAATAACATGCTTTAACCACCAGGTGTCTCTTTATATCATCTGTGCACCTTTATGGTGTAAACACAGCCTATCTACCAATTGGATCAAATATAAAAGTGAGCCGAATTAGTGTTGATACTGCAAGGAGACGTATTGTGTGAAAATAAATGTAAGATGTTGTTTAATGGCTGATATATTTATGATCCACGTCACGTTTTCAGTTCCTCATGTTTGTCTTCTCATCAGGGCTATAAATACAGAACTACGGCAGATATGTAATATTTAATGCAGCCGAACCGTGTATTACAATGCCGTTACTTTCAAAGAGAAAAGCAAGCACACTCGGAATAAGGTATTCTTTTTTTTTTTTTAAATGTTTTCGGTCTGTTTCCGGTATTTGTTAATGACGATGTGCTGTGAGATGTGAGACTGGAATTGCACAGGGGGAAATAACGTATCTTTAGATGCGGATTTTGTTAAACTAATATGTTTGCGCTGTGGACCAACACTATACATTGACGGGGAAGGGGGTAGCAATAAAGATAACACCATTAAACAGTTACACAACATAACAGAAATAATATCGATAGCAGCGTCCCTAGCAACCACCTTGGTAACAATGAAAACGTTGGACGCAATTTCCTGAAGTAATCTTCGTAATAACTAGCAAACTAAAGATCATGTACATCCACTGCACACATAATCTGAAATAACAACTCATATTTCTCGCATCAAATGACATCAAAACGCATTTTAATGGCCAAACTAACTTTAAAATAGGCATTTTACACCCAGAATAAAACGAAGTTCGGCCATGTTTTCTTTTTCTGCAGGGAGAAATGATAGCTGGGGATTCTGGGTAGTGTAGTGTCTTCTGCCATCCTTTACTCCGAAAAAATATTTGTTTCTCCGAATCGAAGGGGAAAAATACAAAAGCATTGCACACAATTTAAACCAATCAATGTTGTGTAATTAACAAGGATAATCTGGTGTTTTTTAGTCGATGAGTAGTGCAGATATCACTGTAAAATCAATCGTCAGTAAGGGGAATATTTACTTCCGGGTGTACAATTCTCCGCTATCCAATGAGAATGGACGCTCACATTGCCTTTAAGGGCAGTCGACACAAACGAATGCCGTGCTTCCATGAGCGTCCATAGAAGCACATGGACATCCCGGAAAGCTGAAAATGGACGCTAAGGCCCCCCCCCTTGCGTTGAAAATGGACGCTAAGGCCCCCCCCCTTGCGTTGAAAATGGACGCTAAGGCCCCCCCCCTTGCGTTGGAAAAAGCCGGCAGGGGACTTGACATAACGTCAACATAGGCCGACCTGGGAGTGAGGATGTGTTGTCCAGACCGCACACTGCTCCCAAATCCCAACCCAGTCTCACGGCATTTCGTGTTCACCAACACGATTTTTAATCTATTGATTCGTGTTCACCAACACGATTTCCCCCCTTTTTTTCGTGTTGCACAGCACGATTTTAAAAGCAATGTATTTCTACTGGTAATGTGTTTCGTGCCTGCAGCACGTCTTTTTCTCCGGTCGGGTCGTGGAAGACCGGAAGCTGTGTGGTTCATAAAAACATGTTCTTACTCAATATCAAGCCACAATTATTGCTTTTATTTTAAAATCGTATAATTTTTTACTTTTGTTGCCGTCTGTGAGGAAAATAAATGGGGCTCAGAGCCTCAGAATACTGAAATCTGTATTTTTTAAATCTTTTTTTCCTTCTAATTTGTTATTCTTTTCAAAATAACACACTGTTATTTACTCACCAATAACACACAATTATCCTTGCTTTTATTTATTGGTTTAATTCCATAATCTCGGGCTTTTTCGGCGTCCGTCAGGAACTGAATTTCAAAATAAATATAACCGGAAACAGACGTAGGCATTTCGAGCGATTACCCAAGATCCTCAGCTATGGTTTTAAGCTCGCTGATTGGATGTTTTAGCCGCAATGCTTGCTGGGATTTGGTGTTTATATTATATGAAATCCGGAAAAATTTTAAAAGAATAAAATAATACTTAATCCCGAGTGTGCTTGCTTTTCTCTTTGAAAGTCATCACATAACGGCATTGTAATACACGGTTCGGCTGCATTACATATTACAGATCTGCCGTAGTTCTTTATTTATAGCGCCCTGATGAGAAGACCTTTGGAAAAACTGGAAGAAATGCTGCCGAAACTGAATACTTGACGTGGATCATAAATATATCAACAATTAAACAATATCTTCAATTTCTCTTCACACAATACGTCTCCTTGCAGTATCAACACTAATTCGGCTGACTTTTACATTTGATCGAATTCATAGATAGGTTATATTTACACCATAACGGTGCACAGCTGATAGGACTTGTAGTTTTTAAAGATATTACTGATTTTCTTTGAATATAAGAATGTAAATACTGAGTCTGAAATAGTATAGCAATATGCTGTAAAATTATGTGAAAGCATGAATAAAACTACACATCTTCAGATGTTGTACATAAGTGTCCTACACTAATAATACAAAGTTATTATGGCTGTGTGCACCTTGTGTGCACCGCCTAGTGGTTAAAGCACATTATTGAATTATTGTTTTTATGTGTTATATTTGATTAAAACATTGTTAAGAGTACATACTTTCATAGGGGGAAAGTAGAAGGTCTGACAAGAAAAAAATCAAGAAGATACTATAAGTGATCTCTACAATAAAACAGTTTAGTGCAGGATGTTGTAGTGGACATTTGTATTATATCCTTATATGCTTAAACCAAATGCTTCTCATTTCCTGAGATGTGCTGTTTTCTTCTATCTACTCTACTTTGGGTTTATTCCCAAGCGCTTCAAGGCCACATAGCTGATTTGGCTACTGGGTTGAGACTCACACAAAGTCACACAAGAACTTCCCTACTCTGGGAACCGTTATGCTATCTACAGCTCAAGGACAGATGTCTAATAACAATGTGACCGTGTGAAGACAGATTTCTAACCTTCTCACTCTTTCCTGTATATAAGCTTTGCTACCATATTGTATGGCACACACTCACGCAGACTATTCTATGCTCTGTGAGACCTGTGTCTATTTTTATTGTATCTTATGTATTTGAAGCTTCAAATAAATAACCAGAAAGACAACTCTGTCTGATTCACCATTTATTTGTTTTGACCACTTTGACTTGTACTCTCCACAGTGTTGGGTCTCAGATTTCCATAACAATGTACAAAGATATTAATAGGAGGAGGTGCAAAACATAAAAACGAATTAACTAGAGCCGGGACTCGATTAAAAAAATTAATCTAATTAATTAGAGGCTTTGTAATTAATTAATCGAAATTAATCGCATTTTTAATCAAATATACATATTTGACCTGAGAACAGTGAGAAGCCATTTTCACATGGATTTTACTCCAAGTGGTCTACAGTCGAGTGCAATCCAGTGAGCCAGGGAGTTGGTTATTTTCTCAGACGTGGACTTACTTATCCTGGCCCTGAAACCAGTCATCTAGTTGAGTGTGGGTTGGGTCAGGGTGTGGTTCCTTGCACTCGGAGTCGGGCTAACGTCCACGCTAGCTGCTACATGCTTTGCATTTAGGTGATACTTTAGGCTTGATGTGCTGTGGTGACATGCACATTTTTTTTTGCATAATTTGCACACAACCGTGCTCTTATCGTCCGTTTTTTAAAACAAAATGTCCCATCCACGGGGCCGACCAAAGCGGTCTCATCAGCTTGTTCGTTCATGTTTGACTATTGTTCACCGTAGTTTGTTGTTGTTTGAAGTCCCATGCTGAAGTCATGAACGTTAGTTGGTGCTCCAGTATAATCGGTACGCCTGAAACTCATCCAGTGAGAAACGTTCCGCTGTGCAAAAATAAGTGCGATTAAAATGCGTTAATTTTTTTAACGCGTTAATTTTTGTGTAATTAATTAATCTTAATTAACGCGTTAAAGTCCCGGCCCTAGAATTAACCTTTATTTAAACATTAAATAATACTTTAGATTCAGGTCTTCTTTTAAATAAGAAAAAAACTTTGGGGGTATCTATCTACAGATAAATATTAAGCCTGACAAAGTACTTAACATCTAATATATTGCTTTGCTGCAATGTTAACTATGTTGAAGCACTTATTTTAACTGATATTATACATATGAATTATACTCTTATGTATGTAGATAGAATAAGAAATGTGCAGAATATGACAGTTTAATGGTGGAGGTATATACACACATATTGATAGATGTCTTGTAATGCGCTGTTGAGGAACCTGTGACCCAAGATTTTCATTCATTGCATAACTACACTGTAGTTGTGTATATGATATGTCAATAAACCTTAGAAAATCTTGAAATCTTGAAAGGGATGTGCAAAATAGCCATAATATACAGTCTTTAATTAACTATTAGTAGAGAATAACGAGTAATGAATATACTTTATTACTCGTTTCCATTCATGTCAATTGCAGATAAACGTTTAGTCTTCTCAAGCACCAACTATCAAATATCTCTCTTGATTGTTGGCACTTGACAATCATCTTACCTGAATTTTACTCAGGTGTAACTAAAGTCTGATTTATGGGTTGTTTATATTTCACATCATTAATCAGAATCTGCAGAGTAACTCAAATAAGTGTAGTGGAGTAAAAATACCAGGTTAACCTCTGAATTGTAGTGGAGTAGAATTACAAAGTAACAATGAGCTGTCATGTGGGTATATTAATGCCCATTATGGACACAAGCGGTTTTCACCCATTTATTAATTATATGTTTTACATTTGATAACACCAATGTGTTTAATACTGGCAACTTCTAATTGTGGGAAAAACGAAAACGTTCAGTAGAGATGGATGCAATAAATATTATTATCGATATAGTTAGATTCCACCTTCATGATTATGAATCTGTGAGTGAATTGTTTTGTAACACGACCCTTTTATTTATATTAGGTCTTAAAGTTTTTGCATAAATTAGGGCGTGGTCACGTTGATGGACACGTACATGCCTCACTGTCAGCTAACAGCAACTTGTCCACTCTGCTAGGCTACAACCATAGAGGCTACAACGTTAGTTAGTCATAGTACTGTACTTGACCCTTTAGCTTTAGCCGTGTTCGTGGTGATTGTGCCTTTTAGGGAATATTGTTACAAATACCAGACAATTAAAATGTTGTACTGTGCGCTTGAATGTACTAACAGAACTTCCAAGAAGTCTAAAATGATAATATTATACATGTTAACCCCGTTCGCAGGTGTTTGTGTGCTTGGTAGCTTAGCTTGTTACGTATTAGCCAGCTAAGGACGTAACCCTTTATGCATACATATACATTTTAGTTTATGATTCAGCCTTGGGTAAGACTTTTATAGTCTATGGCTATGACGCCCATAATGCTAAACGGGAGCAAATGTTAATAGGGGACCCAATTATCCCAGTGGTGGCCGCCGGAGCTAACGGAGCCGCAGGGGGCTAGCTCCAGCCGGCGTCCCGGAGCTAGCCCACTGCGGCTCCGTTAGGTCCGGGCGGTGGAGTCCGTCTTTTCTCAACGTGTGAATGACAAGCATTAAGAATAACAAAATATAGCTAATTCTCTTGCAGATTGTCTCATTTGATTATGAATGTAACGTTTATATAGGGGAACTACACTGTTAGCAGTAACTTGGTATGCATGTATTTCATGTTAGCTTAGCTTCTTAGCCTGAGCTTTTTGTTAAGCTAATATGTTTGCGCTGTGGACCAACACTATACTTTGACGGGGAAGGGGGTAGCAATAAAGATTACACCATTAAACAGTTACACAACATAACAGAAATAATATTGATAGCAGCGTCCCTAGCAACCACCTTGGTAACAATGAAGACGTTGTATAGACACCATTTCCTGAAGTAATCTTCGTAATAACTAGCAAACTAAAGATCATGTACATCCACTGCACACATAATCTGAAATAACAACTCATATTTCTCGCATCAAATGACATCAAAACGCATTTTAATGGTCAAACTAACTTTAAAATAGGCATTTTACACCGAGAATAAAACGAAGTTCGGCCATGTTTTTTTTTTCTACAGGGAGAAATGTGAAGATCACGTGACATAGACGCCAGCCATCGGAATGAATGGTGAAAAAAAACGTAGGGATCTTACAATTTCAGAGGCGTTTTTGTAGAAATACTACGTCCTACGTTGTGGACCAACGTAGTTATTACACGTTTTTTTGTGAGACTAGGTTGGGTTGTTTTTGGCTACATCATATATTGTTTTACATTTATTTACATACATTTGCATTGATTCACTCTTTAAATCCTCTATAGGATATAGACCTATAAACCTGCAGGTCCGCTGCAACTCTTACTACTTTTAAATTCAGGCTGAAGACTTTTCTTTTTGTCGCTGCTTTTAATTGAAACTGAGCCGTTGTGTTCATCAGTAAAGTGGAACTTCTGTGTGAACTATTCATATCTTAAACTGCACTGTAACTTTTTATTCATGTACTTTCTATTCATGTATTTTTAGTTTTAATGTTTCTTTTATTATCTTTTACTGTTTTTAAATGCCTTTGTCTGAATGTCTTTCATTTTTGTAAAGCACCTTGAATTGCCTTGTGTTGAAAGGTGCTATATAAATAAACTTGCCTTGCCCTATAGAGTTCAAGGTTCAAGGTTATTTATTGTCAAACTAACATAGCTACAGAGTAATTGTGTCGTTGAAAAGTGGTGCAGGGATGACGTATTTACCCGGAAGTAAGCTACGCATGGGTTCCCTCGACAAAATGGGATTTCTCCATAGGATTCTCCATAGGATTTTGGAAAGTAGCTCGAAATAAGACCTGTGGAAAACGAACCTGTTAGATAAATGCACGTTTTGTTCAGCCGGATAATCTCCACATGTCTACTCTACTTTTATTATTTTTTAATCATAAATCTAATCGCCAAAAGCTAAATGCTAACGTTATGCTATAAAGGAACTACAGCAGGGTCGCTGCTTCAATGTCACGCCAACTTTTATGTAGTTATAATATAAGATAATACATTGAGAGAGCTGAGACAGGCTATACAAGCGTATCTGTTTGAATGTCCTTAAATTACAGTATTCCAAACAGCAGAACTTCTGTGATGTGACTGACAACCTGACATGGTTTAGCCTTTTCCCACACCTATTACTTGCCTGATCAGCTTGCTCTGAGCTTTCTCATTTGTCTGTGTTGTATTGAAGCAGTGTCCTAAATGTAAAATGACTGACATTTTGTTTTACTGTTTTACTCTGTTTACTTCCAGTTCGGAGGCAGCAGGTCCCGCCTCGGCTCCGCCTCTTTGCCCTTATTTGGAGCAGGCGGGATTAGACTCTGACGTTGCAGTCGAGCCATTAGTGGCCGACTCCGCCTACTAAGGGCTTCACGGCAGTGTTGTAGTCAAGTCACCAATTCACGAGTCCAAGTCACCCTCGAGTCACCACTCTTCGAGTCCGAGTCCAAGTCCGAGTCACCCAAGGAGTGTCCAAGTCGAGTCCGAGTCCGAGTCATCATTACCTGTGTTCGAGTCCGAGTCCAATTCCGAGTCACTTAAGAAGAGTCCAAGTCAAGTCCGAGTCACAAGTCTTCATGTATTAATCTTCGTGGATATATGTTTTGAAATGTAGCTGCTCCTCTACATTGCTGTTATCCTGTCTATTGAACTGCTGTGAAGTGAGTTTGGCTACAATTCTTGTAATAGGTGCTATACAAATATAAAGCTTATTTCTAATATTAATATTATTATTATATATAAATAAACTATATTTAAAATGAGTTACCTTTTAGAGAAGTGATTATATTTGTATGCCAATATTTTCCTATGGTAAAGTTTTCGTTTTGTACTTTTATTTTGATAGTAATAAGATCGGGACTCTTATTTTGAAGGAACTTTTACGGGTTAAATCAGTTTACCGATAAAGATTTATCCCCAGAAAGCACATGGCTACTTAGCATGCAAAATGACGTCATTCTGCATGTTAAGTATGTGCTTTCGTTATCGGCTGAATCTTTATTTATTGATTAGATCACGTTACTCTGATGATAGTGTTCAAGACAGCCTATATGTCTGAACTCGATCCTTAGAGTAATGTGTTACGGAGCCTTCTCTTCTATATTGTTTCCACATAACGAGCATTTTGCGCTGCTCTTTTCCAATGTGGAAGCAGAATTTGTGAAAGCATACAGCATGATGCGGGGTGTGTCTGTAGACATCTCTAGACTGGAATAGCGGGGCCCAGTACGTGAACTCGCCATACAGGATAGAGGACATCAGACTCCAGAGAAAATGTGCTCGAGTCCGAGTCCAAGTCGGAGCGTCAATGTACGAGTCGAGTCTGAGTCATCGTGGGGGGGGGGGGGAATTCACGAGTCCGAGTCCGAGTCCAAGTCGGAGCGTCAATGTACGAGTCGAGTCCGAGTCATCGTGGGGGGGGGGGGGAATTCACGAGTCCGAGTCCAAGTCATCCTGTGCGAGAATTCACGAGTCCAAGTCCGAGTCGCGTCAATCAGTGCGCGAGTCCGAGTCGAGTCACGAGTCCCGAAAATCGGCACTCAAGTCCGACTCGAGTCCGAGTCCAGGACTCGAGTACTCCATCTCTGCTTCACGGCAACTCTGCAGAATCCTATGGGTGACGTCACGGATACTACGTCCATTTAGTCTATGGGTGTGACATAACAAACTGTCAAACTGTCAAGCTGTCAAAACTCTGTACTCAAACCGGAAGTACTCTGCCGCACACCCAGCCCCCGGAAGTTGATAGACGCCATCTTGTGCACAGAGCCTATACCGGTTCAAAGCAGTATACAATGTTCAGTTTAGATTAGCTAAGACCCACGTCAGAAATGATCATGCTTGTCATATGTCTATCTCCCTAGACGCTGAATCATCATATTAATCGTTGTCTCATAGCTATCATATGCCTAAAACACTGTGTCCTGACGCTCTTCTATGTAATCATACATCCTGTTACATATACAGCTACGTAGGGCCTTTGTTATTATGTGCTACTCTGATATTGGAAGAGTACATTCAGTATTTTGCCAACAGAGACCCATCTCTGGATCACAAAGACACTTCACTTTGCAGACAGAGCTTTCTAAACCTGACAGACTGCAGCTATACCTCCACCCTCCTGATTCTCCTTTCTCCCTCCGTCCTCCCCCCATCCACCGATCCTCAGGTGTCAAGACGCCCTGCTCTGTCGCTGGCTAATTACCCGTGTCGCTCTGGGTGGGGATGAGATCCCCAAGCAGAAGTGACAGCTGTCTCTGCCGCTCTGCAGAATTCCCAGGGTCCTCCTATCACTCTGCGACAGGTGCCGGAGTTACTGACAGAAGTGATTTCACAAACACTTCTGTCTCCACCTCAATTACATTAAATCCAGGACAGCAGGACCCACTTCCTGTCAAAGGGAAATCTTTAGCCAGAAAAGATTATAAAATGATTCGTTTTTGCTGATGACTCTGACCTGCAGTTAAAGGTGGGGTAGGTCATTTTGAGAACCAGCTCGAGTGCGCTAGAATTTGAAAATACACAGCCGGAGAAAATCTGCCACTTCTTTACAGAGCCCCTCCTCCAACACACACGAACGCGCACATGACCAATGAGGGCACGAGATAAGTTTGTGCACAGATGGAAGGCTGACAGGCAGGTAGGCCATCCAGTTACTTTAGCCAGGTGATTGGTCGTGCTTTTTACAGTACTACGGCTTCCACAGATGACATTTTGTTATGGATTTTTTGTCAAAGCACTGAAGATATTCATTGCTATCGGGATGTTAAGACCATTCCATGGAATATAACAAAAAGTGTATCTCGAGCCGGTTTCTCAAACTTACCTACCCCACCTTTAAACATATGCCCTTAAAGATGCAAGTCAATAAGAGAGTTGGAAGTGTTTTGAATTTCACAGTTTAATCTCTGCTGTGTTTTTGGCACACTGCATTTGACATACTATGTATTGGAACAAGTTATTATTGTATAGTATTATAATGCAGGGAAAGCGTCTACAGCAGTGCTTCTCAAAGTGTGGTCTGCGGACCACTGGTGGTCCGCGAGCGCCCCCTAGTGGTCCGTGAGTATATTGGTAAAATTTCCCATTTGAAATAAATAAATACATTTAAGTTTTCCGCACTCTCGCGGGAATATCTCCGCAATGGAGCGAGCTTAAGTTTCATTGCATGATATAGCCCAGCGCAACACCTTCATCACACATGTGGCCACTTGTTTGTACCATTTTCAGGCGATTTGTAAAAAACGATGTGTTTTTGGATATTTGTGGAGTTAGGTGGTCCGCGAGTGTTTTTTTATTGGTTAAGTGGTCCTTGGTATGAAAAAGTTTGAGAAACACTGGTCTACAGCCATGCTAGAAGCTCTGTGAGACTGTAATTAGGCTAAATGCAGCTATCAGCATGCTAACATGCTCACACTGCGTGCTGAAATGGGGGGAGTTAAGCAGGGGTGATGTTTAACACGTTCACCAGCTTTTTTAAGCATGTAGGCTTGTTAATTAGCCCTTGAGTGTCTTTTGTTTTGCAGGTCACTAACCGAATGTGTGAAACAAATTAAATGTTTTGACCTGTTAAGTACAAAAGTCAGGGGGCTCATCCAAGTTATTAAACGTTTTCTTTATGTGGTAAGACATGTCATGGGTATACATCCAATAGTTGTTGGGAATACACACCACAATCCTCATTGGTTGGTACATACTGTATCAGGGGATGTACGTCCTTTGATCAGCTTTCTTTCCAAGACCTTTTTCCAAATGTTGTTAACATAATTTGCCATTGTCACCAGCAGCACATCATGTTAGATGTAGGACTAATGCCACAGTGAAAAGTGGTAAATCAACATAATATTGTGGTATCAGACCAAATATTGTCTTAGACTCTGAATATGATAATATGGAATAATGGTTTTAAAGGCTGCATTACAGCAAATGTATGTAATTTAAACTTACAAGCTGCTCTATTATTTGTCTTCACCCACTTGGTCATTATACTCCACATTTATGAGTATTATTAATCAAAATCACATTTGCGGGTATTGAGCTATTTTGTCAAACATGATATTTGATTTTCTCTCAGCCCTACAACCGGCTGATGTACAATAATTACATTAACTGAACAATCACAACCACACTACTTCAAAAAGAGTTGGATCAGTGAATCCCTCGAAGACATTCTGCAGTGTGTGGAAAACGAGAAGACTTGTTCAGAGGCAGCACCTCAGTGGAGCATCTGCAGGATCTGGTAGTAAAGATGTCGGAGCATAACTGATTTCTCAAAGCAGGACAGCAAAGGAAAGACGACAGCCAAAGTGACTACTCAGTGAAGCCACCAGAGAGCATGATTGTTGCCAATCAGAGGCAATTACATGCTGCAAACCAACAGCTTGACACCCACCGTAAGTAAGCTCCTTTTGAGGCTAATCTGTCTGTCTGAGAAGACGCTAAACATATCAACAATCCTGTCCAAGTAAGAACCGCAGCAGGCCATTCGGAGATATTAAGCTCCTTTTTTCAATGCCTGTGTGTGAAAGTGAAGAGTAGGACATGTAAATAGATACGAGCCTGAGGGAATCTGTGGGAGCACAATCCACATAACGATGTCCATTTGATAGCGTGTGGGAGAGTCGGGATGGCGAGAAATGTTCCCTTTTTCGATTCATTAACAGCCAGAGAAAAGGGATTTATGGATATTCCGCATCTGCCATTAACTGGTCAATTTGAGATGGCCATAAAAAAAGAGTGGGATATGTACACTGGGTTGTGTTTAGTGGGGAGGGGGAATATGGTCTGCGCCTGATAAATCCACTTGGGTTCAATTTCAGCCTTTCATTACATTTTCTCTAAGGCTGAGCATTTCATTTCCTGATGCAAAGGGTCTAATATCAGCCTGAGTGGAACGCCATGCACTCTTATATAAATGTACTGATGAAATATCTCAATAAAGACACACACACACACACACACACACACACACACACACACACACACACACACACACACACACCATGTATACATCACTTCAGGGGACATTACATTGACTTACATGCATTTCCAGGAGACTTATCCTAACCTTAACCATAACCAACACATGCCTAACACTAACCCTTAACCTTACCATTACCCTAAACCTAACCAAGTCTTCACCCTAAAATTAATGATTCCCCTTATGGGGACCTCCAATTTGTCCCCATAAGGGCGGCGAGTCCCCACACGTGACTGTGTAAACAGATTTAGGTCCCCACAATTATAGTAATGCTAGGCCACACACACACACACACACACACACACGCACGCACGCACACACACACACACACACACACACACACACACACACACACACACACACACACACACACACACACACACACACACACACACACACAGTATTTATATGTTGGATATTGTAAGGCCAGTCCAACATTCCTGATGGTATTCCTAAGGGAGACGGACCTCAGTGATTCAATAAACCATGACACCAATTAGTGGGGTAAATAATAGCGCACGCAGCCGATGCATTCCCGCTGCGGCATCTTCCTCACCGCACCAGAGTCCTTTATCAAAGCAGCTTTTCATCACAGGTGGAAATGTAAGATCAAAGGGCAGCTCTAACTCATCAACACCCTCAACTCTGCCCTGTAGCTATGATACAGGGCTCGATAACAAGCCCCCATTATCATCAGCCATGTCTGCTCCGGCTTCACACCACCCACAGGCAGAAAACAATCGACAGCTCTCTTGTACACACAGTCATTTTCCTGACCAGCCAGCGTGAAGCCCGAGCGTTTCTGAAAGATGACGGCGTCGAGAAAAGTGTCAGGCAGAAAGGACTGGACCCATATGGGGCCATCTTTTTGCACCTTGCAGTGTCACAATCAATAATCTTTTATTTTTAGATGAAACCGTCTTTTCGGTGTGACTGTAAGGCACGTTGGGTAAATATGTGTGTCTCTCCACTGGCATATGCACTTATGTTTTTGATGACTAGCGACAAGCCCGTTATCGCTCTGGTGAGCTGTGGCAGGAGGGAGGTGCACAAACTGTAGAGATGCTGTCAAGCCCGAGGGCTTGACCTGAAACAACACTCTGCAAGAAGGAGAGATAGCTTATCTGTGTGGCCGAGGGTGATCTGCAATAGAGTGCGCCGCGGCAGCCGATCACTTGCAGAGCTTGCAGGACGAACAGCAAAGCAATTTCACTCAACAAATAAGCCAAAAATAATGAAACAACGGATGGTCCCTGCACTGATGCCCTGAATATCTCACATTACATTTGGATGGGAGAGACAGTGTTGCACATTGACTGCAGTAGTTCTGCCGAAAGCAAGTGAGAACAAATCATGATCAGAGAGGAATAATTTAATTGCAAACTCACCCGTGAAGCTCCTTGAGGGAAAATGAGATCTTGAGGTTGTGCCCAAGCACATGGAGGGCTGTGAGGATGTCGGCCCATTGCACCATCTCACCCAGAGGACCCCCCTTCAGCACTTTGGGGCTGAAGACATCCCCAGACTCCTCTGTCAGGAAACCCACATGAACGAGAATCTAAATGCAAAATGAAAAGGAGATAAGTCAAGAAAAATGGAAAGTGTTCAGAGCACCACAGCGCTTGGTTTTGTTAATGCACTGTGAGCATTTTTGTTTTAAAGAGGACTTATTATTCAAATGTTATGGTTCATAATTGTATGTTATGCGTCTACTGTGACATGTTTGCATGCTTTATTATATTCGACAAGTGCTTTTTTTTCTCATGCTTGTGCTACAGCACCTCTTTTCACCCTCTGTCTGAAACCAGAGCCCAGTCTGCTCTGATTGGTTAGTTGGCTGGCTCTGTTGTGATTGGACAATCGTTTAGAGATGTCCCGCCCCATAGCCTATAATGTACAATGTGTTGGAGCGCTAGACCAATAAAAGCACGAGTGTTACATAGTGATGTCACGGTGTTACAGAAGTAAACAAAGGAGTCCAATGGAGGCGTTTCAGGCAGGGGGGGAACTTTGGGATTTAGGGGAAAACCCCCCAAAAAGCATAAAATTCCCTTCTAACCTTTCTTGAACTTGTTTGGTTCTTTCTCAATTTTTTTCAACAGTCATCTTTTGCCAAACATCAAAAAGCAATATACCATCTGCCAGCACATAGTGTGTCCATCGCTCTGTATGGTTGATCGATGCTAAAGGGGTAGGGGGGGGGGGGCTTGAAGAGGTTGAGAACCACGTTTGTAGAGCCTTATTTCCTTCATGTTTTAATTTTTATATTCACGGTTCCGTGTGTTGAATAATTGAGATTTAGTGAGAGCAATTTTCACTGACGCTCCAGAAGGTTTCACATATGAATACATTCAGATATTTGGTATGGATCGGTGAGCAGATTTGAAATAGAATCGTGTGTCTAATGAAAGCGAGGAGGAAGAGTGACAGCAAAGTCACACCAACTCAACTCCTGAGAAATACAATCATCGACTTGAAATGAAACTGACCTGCTGAGGGCTAATTGATATGCAGAACGATTCACAAGCGTTTTAATTGCTGCTGGGAAAGGGTGGAACTTCTAGGCTGTCAAATATGTAATGAAATTAGATTCCTTAACAGATGGCAGCATTTAAAAAAACAAAACCCTTAATTTTATTTTTAATAAACGTACAAATACTTTTTTAATGCACATGCCAGTCTTAAGCTTGCTCCTCTTCTTGCTCTGTGTCTTACTGGTTTCCTTAATCATGGTGTCTTACCAGATTCCATGTTATCTGTGCTACCAGTCATCAAGGATACAGCTGGGAAGATTAATGCCATTGATAATTACAGACCCATTGCTTTAGCTAGCATTCTCTCCAAAAAAATTATGTTGGATAGGCTGGAAAGGAAATTACCACAGCTGACAACCAGTTTGGTTTTAATAGAAAACATGGCACAGATATGTGTACTTTTGACAGTTGTATTTGCTGTAAAGTGTCTCTACTGTAGGCTATTTTTATTATATGTACAGCACTTTGGCTCGACCAAAAATCGTTTATAAATGTGCTATATAAATAAAACTTGATTGATTGATTGATTCAAACAACACATTATATTCTCAAACTGTCTGTGTAAACGTATCTGTATTCACCCTCCAATTGTAAAATGATGGCTCCCTTTGGAAAGGTAGTTCTCCAGGCATGGGCGGAGGAACTCACATATCGTGGTCTATATATTTTAATAAGCCTTCATGTGATATAGCAGGGGTGTCAAACTCAATTTCATCGCGGGCCACAATAGCATTATGGTTGCACTCAAAGGGCCGGTTGTAACTATATAAATATACATATATAAATGTATAATATATATAAAATAATGTATTATATGACATTATTGCCTCTGAATTGGATTATTATTGGATAGGGTAATAACTTCCTAATTAACTACGTCTGAAAGCAGAAGTCCAGGGCAAATAATTGCAAGTGTCTTCAGTGCGCATGTCACAAAACAAGATGCATTGTGGGACATGTAGTTTATGGGCAACCTGCTTCTGTAAAGTGGCATGTAACCGTATAATAAACGTATTATATTCTTTGCAAGCTCTTGCGGGGCCACATAAAATGAAGTCGCGGGCCGGATTTGGCCCCCGGGCCTTGAGTTTGACACCCCTGTGATATAGGAAGGGTAGCCGCATCCTAATGGCCTGCAGAGTCCTTTGTTTTCTGATGAGGTAGTCAAAGCCTAAACTGGGTTGTCTTATTAAACAGTTTTACGGTTTTTAGGCACTCCAGATACACAAACACATATGGACAAGCAATTACATATTATGTTATTCATCAATGGTGCCCTTAAAAGTGCTAATCAAGTCATATTTAATCGTCCTTGTTTGCAGGTGTTCGAATAACAGAGGCTGAAAACAAGGCATGAGTGTCTCCCTTGTGTATAGTGTCTTACTCCTGTTCAAGGTGTTCCAATACCGACCCAGAGAACAATGTGCACAATAATCCACTTCAGCTGACACGCCATGGGCAATACGCATGTTGCTGAAGAGAAAGGCAGCACCAGCAGCTAAAGCGACATTTGCAGGTATGATTTTAACCTTTGTGAAGCTTTGTGTGGTCATTCATCATCATGTCGCGTTGGTATTCAGGTTTCATAAACAACCGTATAAAACACAACACTAACGATGTCTTACTCACATACAGTATCTCATGGTTACCAAGTAGACCTTGAATATGGATCACTAATAGGGAGACAGAACAGGAAGCCGAAAACAGAGAGGTTGACCAGAGACTCTCCATCGCTCGTCTGTGAAAACAATTTGTGTTTTCTCAACAGCACTCAGTGTTTCTGCGACGGAAGCCGAGCCTGCAGGGTCTGGTTACCGGACAGTAACTATTACTGTCTAACAAATCATTACAGCAAACAAAAGCCCGCCCCCCAGTTGCGAGGAAGCATTAATTGTTATTAACAGAATGTGCTTTGAGTCGTCCAACTGAAAAACAAACACACAGGATACTGTCAGCTAATTTACAAAAAGCAAAACGGTACAAATGCATGTCTTTCATTTCAGCTTTTGGAATATCAAGCTGCTTTTCGGCGACAGAGGGATTTGAGCAGAGCTGTCCACATCTTATTGGTTTGTTTAAACGGAGATCTACACAACTGTCCTCAGCCGCTTTGAAGCAATGACTAAATATAATGACTGTGCTTTATTGAGTTGATAATCCCTGCAGAGACATGCATGCAAACATGTCCCAGATGTAAGGAATGAATGGGGATCAGGTGAAAGATACACAAAATACCCTTGGAGAAGTTGAGTTATTTCATACGTATAGAAATGTTTAGGTTATTGTACATTTCCTCCCTGCAGTGCTGTTGGCATGTGTTGAGTTCAACGTGTGTTCCTTCCTTTTCACCCTCTGTGTGAAACCAGAGCCCGGTCTGCTCTGATTGGTTAGCTGGTCGGCTCTGTTGGGATTGGTCAATCGCTTAGAGATGTCTCACCTCATGGCCTATAATGTAAAATGTGTTGGAGCGCTAGCCAATAAAAGCACGAGTGTTACATAGTGATGTCACGGTGTTACGGAAGTCAACTAAGGAGTCCAATGGAGGCGTTTCAGGCAGGGGGGGAACTTTGGGATTTAGGGGAAAACCCCCAAAAAGCATAAAAGTGCCTTCTAACCTTTCTTCCAATTGTGTGGTTCTTTCTCTGTTGTTTTCAACAGTCTCACTTTTAAACTTCATGTCAATAACCTGCTTAAAAAGCTGAGGGTTAGGCTAGGTTTCTTCTACAGGAACAAGTCCTGTTTCTCGCTTGAGGCCAGGAAAAGGCTCTGTGACCTTTGACCTGTGCTGGACTATGGGGATCTGGTCTATATGAATGCACCTGCCCATTGCCTGGTCAAGTTAGATGCTGCGTATCACAGTGCACTGAGATTTGTGACAAACTGTAAAGCATTAACCCATCACTGTACCCTGTATGCAAGGGCTGGTTTGCCTTCACTAACTGTACGGAGGCTCAGTCACTGGTACATTTTTATATACAAAGCCATGTTAGGGAAACTTCCATCCTACATCTGCTCCCTGATCTCTCGGAAAATTGTAAGTGGCTACTGCCTGAGATCGAATGCTGTGGTTTTATTAAATGTGCCAACTGCTAGGACTGTCTTAGGGAAGACAGCTTTTAGATGTGCAGCTCCTCTGTCTTGGAATAGTCTGCAAATTAAATGGAAACTGAACAATCTGGTGCCACTAAATGTTTTTAAAGCTCGGTTGGATGCTACTCAATCGGAAGCTATTTGTACCTGTTTATGTGGATAATTATGTAAATGATGCTGTATGATGTCCTTTTGTTGTTCTATTTATGTTTTTATGTTTCATGTGGAACTACTTGAGCAGCCGTCTCCCTTGAAAAAGAGATCAATGATCTCAATGGGATTTAACTGTATAAATAAAGGTTTGAAATTAAATGAAATCTTTTGCCAAGTGTTCAAACATCAAAAAGCAATATACCATCTGCTAGCTCATAGTGTGTCTATCGCTCTGCGCGCAGAAAATGTATGGTTGATCAATGCATTTAAAAAAAGGAGGGGGGGGGGGGTGCTGGCTTTGACATTAAACACCAAGGAGAGCTAGTTAACCACAATAATACATGATGTAAAGAGGGGGGAAATTACCTCTATGGATGAATACAGCTTGGTGACAGTTTTACAAATGATTATATCTAGAAATTAAATGTCATACCTCCATCATGTTATCACCCAGAAATAAAAGTTTAAAAAAAGAATAACGACATACATCCAAACAGAGGCTGAGCCATCCTGACCTGTCAGATCCCAAAACACTAGATCCTACGCTTCCCATAATGCAACAGGATCTTCTTCCATTACATTTCCCCTGCCTGTTTCCCAATTATTTCCAACCCCACAACTCCGGTTAGTAAAGCAGCTGTTTTTTCATTTAAAAACCGATCATTAAGCCCCCCTTTAAAGCCAATTTGGAATTATCCTTTGTTTCATAAAGTCCAAACCATCCCTTCTCTTTTTGAGAATATTATTTTGTGATGCATGGTCCTTGTTTAACAAAGAGTAATAATAGTAACAACGTTTTCCTGCCAATTCGGCTATTAATCTCTGATATTGGCAGTCAAATCAGGCTTCTTGGATTGAATCGTCGAGAAGTTGTCTTTTTCTGCATCACTCCTTGTTTAAATCCTCAATATAATTATTGTAGATTCTTTGATCTGTACTCTTGTACATACAGTACTGTTCACACGTGTTTCCCGGGTGTGAAGTTCTCCATCTTTCAAATGACGATACAGTATGCTCCCATCTTCTGCTCACCTATGTCGAGCTATAAATAAGGTGTCATCACAAGGTTGTTGTGTGCCAAGATGTTAAGGTGTTAGTCATGACAGTATCCCACATAGAAGAGAGTGCTAAGGAACCTTATGCTGTGTATAAATGAGAACCACGGTAAAAGCTTCTCACATTATGGTTGTTTTTCAATTTCATACTCTTATAATCTGTGTGGGTCTGACACCAACCGACCTCATTGATTGGTTGAGAGTCTAGCAACAGGTATAACACTTAATTCTGGAGCACACAAACTGAGCAGCTCCAGGCAATAGCTAGTACCCCTGTGGCAGAATATTTGAGCAATACACTAAGAATTATGGGTAATCCATACATCAAACATCAACAAAAGAACTCTAGATCTAATGTCACGTATGTCTGATAGCAGCGCTGTTTCAGGCTTTGTGGAAATGTCCCTGAAAATGTCAGTGGGCACTAAAGCCAATCAATGCCAGCTAGTTTCATCATTACAGGCTTTTGTCTGCATCTCATCATCCAAGTAGCTGCAAAAGAACATGTTGGTCCAACACACTCACAGCTGTTCTGGATGCTTAGCAGCCTTGCTGGTGGGCATTAAAGGACTCTGACTGTCTGATGTTGTGATCCAAAACATCCTGTACTGAAAGTGTTTTTCCCCTCTGTTATGCCTACATTTGGAATAGAGTAATATGTGTCCAGAGTTACAGAAATACAAGAAAGTTGAAACTGAGAAAAAGTACTTTTTACTGGTTTGTCATCTGAAGTCTGTTTGAAACCACAACACAGGACTTGTTTTCTTTTCCCAAGCGTTCATCCTCTGATGTGTGCAGAAGATACTCGTGTGTGTGTGTGTGTGTGTGTGTGTGTGTGTGTGTGTGTGTGTGTGTGTGTGTGTGTGTGTATGTGTGTGTGTGTGTGTGTGTGTGTGTGTGTGTGTGAGGGTGTGTGTGTGTGTGGGTGTGTGTGTGTGGGTGTGTGTGTGTGTGTGTGTGTGTGTGTGTGTGTGTGTGTGTGTGTGTGTGTGTGTGTGTGTGTGTGTGTGTGTGTGTGTGTGTGTGTGTGTGTGTGTGGTTCATATTCACCCTGTTCTGCTCCCTCCAGTGGCTGCGCAGCCTGTCATCCCAGCCGCCGAGCAGCGGAGGCCCACTGCGCCGACATCCTGCGCATGCGCCTCTTCATGAAGCTCAGGGACTCCTTCCCCGTGCCCACCTGCTCCAGCAGAGCCCCGACGTCAGACTGGAAGACAGCCTGGAAGACAGGAGTCAAAGTCAACTTTATTGTCAATCATTCAGTTTGTGTGGACAGAGAAATCGAAATTCCGTGTCCCACGATCCCGAATACAATACTACAAATATATTAAAAAATATGTATATCCCATATACACACAATCAACAGACACATGTATACATATGCACACATTAAGACATGAATAAAAGCACAACAATCAATCAAAATATACAAAATAACAGTCACTTCAATAGCTTTGAGAAATGTGCATTAGTGCAAGATTGCCCATAGCAGCGTACAAAGTGTCTGGTGCTGGATTTGAGTGTGTGAGTGTGTGTGGGGTGTGGATATGACTGGAAAGGAAATGTACAGAATACAGTGGCTTATTTTTTTACACCAAAGTCTCATTTCTTCTTCTTTCTTATAAAGATATTTTTGGGCCCGAGAGCACCTTTGTTGGAATAGGGAGATACAGCGGATTTCATCACCTGAAATGTTCTGATGGCTCAGGAGTCAAACCTGCGTACTTGGCAGCAAACACCGCCTATGGGCCGTCAGGGTTAGCCAATAAGCTGTCCGATGGCCCCAAAGTCTTATTTCTTTATGATGAGATACTTTATTGCCATTATGCTTCTGCTCAAGCCAACAATACAACCACATTGGGATGCTGCCCCCTGATGTTAAAAACAATATAAACGAAAGTCAAATTAAAAAGATGCCACTAGAAAGAGTCAACAATGGAAAGTGAGGAACTAGTGATAAGGTAAGATAAGATGGACCTTTATTAATCCCTGTGGGGAAATGCAGGAGTTTAAGTAGCAAGCGAGTGAGATGTTAAATCGTTGCTGTGGCTGCCAATATGAGAGAAACATGCGATGCTGTTAAATATGGTGAATTCATCTGAATATTTCTTGCAATGAAAACAAAAATATCAAAGAGTATTCTGCCTTTCTGCTGGTTTCAGGGTAATTCAATAAGAGAAAAATATTTAAGAGCCAAAAAGCTCATTAAGCCGTTGTTTGTTGTTCTATTATTAACATAATTACAAACAACAACCAGATTTGTAATTGGCCACTTCTGGTACTTGTCACATGGGTGTAGTTTATGGCATTAAGCGCACCTGTTGTGGGGTTTGTTGATGACAAAGAGGGTGGGCTCAGCTCTGATATTCTCTGTTGACCGTTTGGTCCTACCTGGGTTAACGTGTTGTTGTCTTTATTAAACATCGTAAGCGTTACCTTTAGTACGGACTTTTCTCTGGAAGGTGTCACAGCATGAGCCAAGTTTAGCCTCGTGGCAACTTAATTTATTGGGATTGTTGTCGCTTCAAACGTTGTTTTTTCAAAAAGGAAACAAAAACAGTTTATTATTTTCAAGTGCAGTTTTTTACTGATACTCTCTTTTAACCTACTCAAAAAACCCTTGTATTATGTGTCTATTGTTCAAGTTCAAATCATAATTCTTATAGAACATTAATATGTGCTACAGCCCTAATAATAACAGTACTCAAAAGGCTTTCCGACAGGCAAAAAACAATAAATGATAGCAGCATACAAGAAGCACACCAGTAGCATTAGTCCAGAAGTTTTACACCGAAAAACACAAAACAACAGGCTCTTATTCAGATGTATAACATAGCCTGAAGCAGGGATGGTGGGACACTCAAAAACTTCATTATTAGGCTGTTTTTTGAAGTTTTTCCTATTTACGAGAGGAGACTGTCATATCCTGTTATCTACTGATGCCCTGCGGCTAGGCCTCTCAGACACGTTGCCTGAGGGATTCCTGGATCAGCCTCATAAATAGTCTGTTCTCATTTTACATCTGCTCCTCTGCCCGCCATAATCACTGCATCGCCAGCGCACCGGTATTAATCAATGGAGTTACTGCATGGGGGAGCACCTGGTGCACCCAAACGACTGCCGACTACACAAGATCCTCTCGGAGACAAAATCAATGTGCAGAGCTGAACTGTACTCTCACACTGCGGGGGAATGGTGGCTCTCAGGAGCACTCGGTGTGCGGCACAGCGAAATGCAGAGGACCTAGGGGAGGCCTTGGGATTAGTCTCAGTGAATACAGGCTGGTAATTAGAGCAGAAGGTAGACCTGCAGAATGAATTCACAACAAGGCTCGTTGTGCCGGCTGTACGTTACTCTGGGGAGAAAGAGTGGAGGGGTGGGGGGGCTAATGGTGGGATAAACCGTGAGGAGTGAATGTAAGGACAATGCATCATGTGTTGATGCAGAAAACAAGAAGGGAATGATGCGGAAAAGCAAAGAAAACTAGGAGTGACAGGCAGCACCTCTAGGGGACGATCCGCAGTGGGTATTTAGAATCTCCCAGGAGCTATGTATCAGGAAATGAAGTGATAAATGCTCTGCTGGTACTTGGAGAATATGTTTAAAGCACTCAGCAGCATCGGTGTCAAGCTACAAAATCGACATAGGCATAGTAGGCATATTGGTGTTTTAGCATTCTGTTCTTTCTGTTTTTCTTCTTCATTTTGAATGCTCAATTGATTAAGAACATTTTTTGGCAGTTTAGTTTCAGATGTATACCTCATTCCTTGCCTAAACCTTTGTTGGCATGTGAACTATGTAAAATACGATGTGTCTCCTAACTTGTTTCAGGACCTTGGCCTTTTCGAACTCTCAGGTGAACATTTAAAAAGACCTTTTTCTTTTCCCCAGGATTTTCTCTTCACACCGGACAGGAGATGACACAACAGTCTCTAGTGCAGAGACAGGTATTTGCTCATTGTTGGACAACACTTGGGAAACAGGCCATGTCCCTGGGTGCTTGTGCTTGTGGGGAACTTAGACTGCAGTTATTATTTGACCTATACGTCAAAATGTTGCTCTGTTACTATCTTTTCCTTTCAGCGTACTGTATTGTTGTCCGAAAAAACGAAATGTTGTGTTACGTGCATAGGCTGTATCAAAAAATATCACAGTCACTTCAATGGTACCTATTGGTAGTGTGACTAGGGTTTTTAAAATATTGTTTTGTCATTTAACATGAGTGTAGTAACATGAGACATTTTCAGGTGGCTAAAACATTAGCATATGATGCTTTATTGTTTCATTCTAAGTTGGACCATAATTTACATCAAACTATTCATATAAAAGATTAACTGAGGTAATAGATCAAGTGAGAAGTAGTAGTTTTTCATAGACTTCCACACAAATAGATTTGTTTTGCAAGTAGCGGAGTTGCCCCCTGCTGGCCATTAGAAATAATTCAGGTTTAGGGCAATCCGACCCCACGGTTTGCCTTATCGTGGTTACCTGTTTTTTGGGCAGAGGCTTCAAGGTGGGTGCAGCAGTCTGGTTCCTCCAGATTAATGGAGGGCAGAACCACTCCACCTCGCTCAGGTAGACGAGGAAGGAGCAATCGGAGCCGTCTACACCATAAAAGGCATAGCAAGGGTCCGACGTCCAACGAGCGCGCATCCACTGGAAGACAAACAAACACAATTCTGTCTCTAAGGAGTATACTTTACGAACATATTTATATTTGACTAGAGATTGCCTTAAAAGAAATCTGTGTGTCCTCTTATAATTTTGAAACTGAATGGGCAATTTCATGTTATTATTTTTCACTCTCACATTTATCTTTAATGTGATGCCTCTGGTCCTTTACTGTAAGGTACATGCAGCCAGGGCCGCCTTAATGCACGGGCTGACCTGGGCTGAAGCCCAGGGGCCTACGGAGATTGGGGGCCTATCATGAGTCAATAATTATTTATTTTTTAATACATTTTTTATTTCAGATTTTTTAAATAAACAAAGTCTTGGCTTTCATAATATGAAACTTTTATTTCCAAAATCACACGATAAATCCATTTTTGAAGCTTTTAAAGGGAAGAAGACAGCTCTCCCTCGCCACTCTGCTGTTCCCCTCCCTCCACTGAAATTATGAATGTAAGGCGTATAGTAATCATAGATAACACGGCAGGGTCCGTTACAGTTTGTTTTCATCTGATCTCAATTAAACAAAGTCTTGGCTTTCAGAATATTAAACTTGTTTCGGCAAATTCAGATGATAAATACAGCTTTGAAGCTTCGGCATAATTACAAGCGGAGAACGGAGTAACTTGGCGTCACAGCAGGCATAACAACAGCCGGTGTTTCTCGTGAGTGTTTTCCCCGGGAAACAAACACAATACACACAAACGCAAAAATACACAAACTCACTTATTCAAATTGTGAGTGATTGAGTGACGGATGAAGATTGTTTAGGAGAAAATGTCAGAGAAGAAAAAGTTTGAGAGTGGCGCTCGGCAAAGGAAATTGTTGAGGGAAAAGGAGTTTTGAGACAAGCAGCTATTACACAAAATGCCGAAGCTTACAGGTTATTTTAAACCTGTAGGCCAGGATGAGGAGGAAGGACAGATGAGTTCTGTACCGAGCGGCAGCGGTGCCGGCCGCGGGGCCTCGGAGCCAAGTCTGGTTCTGATAGCGATAGAGTAGCGGGAGAGGAAAACCAGACAGGAGGGACATTATCTGTTGGAGGAGATGGAGAGGACGACGAGGACTTGCTACGTGGAGGGGAGCCAACGGCAACCGGACAAATACATGAGGGAGGCCCGATACGTCACTCATCTGGAGGAGAGGACCAGGCGCGCGTAGAGCAGAGTGGAGAAGTGCGATCACAGAGCCTGCCGAGGCTATAAATGACTTTGATTTGTTGTTTAAATAGGGGGCCTACAAAACCCATCAGCCCCAGGGCCTGATGGCAGGTTAAGGCGGGCTTGCATGCAGCCATCAGCTACATTTATATCTGGGTTAAGCTGGCTGAATAAACCTCTGTGCTCACTCTGTGCTCAAGTACTCCAGATAATTGAGTGTTTTCATGTCTTGCAATGTAAGTCAGCAAAACAATCTGACAAGGTCATCCGGCAGGGTAACGTGATTAAAGAGAGAGGGCAGATTTTATTTAAGATGACTCATTTTCTGACATGCACTGTAGGCTGCAAAGAGTGGATATGCAAGAGGAGGAAGCAGAGCACTCGTTATTAGTGGAAACGTCTGGTTTGGTTAACATTAGGCTGGATGGCTGTCATAAGAAGGTAGGGAGCCAAAGGATCCTCCATATTCCCCCCCCCCAGGAGAAAGGGACTTCAGTATGTTGCGACTGAAACTTAAGCTGTTTTCTGTTAAAGAGAAAAACTAAACGGCAGAAACTGTTAGTTATACTAAAGCAGGAAGTACAGAGCACAGAAAAAGCAAGAAAGATAAAAGACACGATATCTGGACGACAGAAATCTTGTTCTGCTTGGGAACTATTGTGATATTAAAAGGTGCACCCTGCATATGCACCTTTTCTATACATTAGCTACGCTTAACTATGTTTTGAACAGAAGGAAGATTCTTTTCCCACATTTTGTCCTCAAATATTGAGTTTTTTTCACCAATTTCCAAATGTTGATAGAAGGAACACTTTGGACATACTGTTTTGTTTCTGCCTGTATTCTCCCTGAATCCTGCAGGTCCGCTGCAACTCTTAATACTTTTAAATCTAGACTAAAAACGTATATTGTTGCCGCTGCATTTGAGTGCGTTGTTTATATCCACACTGCAGTATGGCTTTTATTCATGAATTCTATATCTGTTGCGTTTATTTTATTATCTTTGCTTTTTCATGCCTGTTTTTAAATGTCATTTTATAATGTGTTTTGCTGTATTTATTCTAATTTGTAAAATTATATATATTATAAAATCATAAATACAATATGTAGTGTGTTTATAAAACTATCTATGTCGTTTTTTTATCTTTTCCATTTTGTGTTTTTCTTTGCCACTGAGACAACCCTGTTCTCCCCAAAAAAGCCTCTTATCTTTTTGTACACAATGTATGTCGCACCAAGGTGAGGAGCCAGGCAAGGACACGGGCTATTCGCTGTTTTTGTGAAACGATTTGGACTTAAGTGAGATATGAAAACTTACATCCATCTTGCTGAGACAGTCTGGATAACGGGGGTCTTTAGGAGTCCCACATTGTGCTAACGTTCCATCCCTGACTGGAGAGAAGAAAAAGTACAAGTTGTTTATCAAAGAAAAAGACAGCACACTATCAGACGTCAGGACAAATCAGAGAAAAATATCATCGTTGTGTTTTTTGTGCACAGACACAAATGTAAATAAAAAATAAATACTTGCAAGGGACATCGAATCTATCAGGATTTTTTTTTAAAAAAGTATCTGCTTTGTATTCCCTTATCTTCTTTATTAATTTTTGTTTAGTAAAAGTTTAATAAATCTATAAAAATATAAATATTATATAAAAAGATTTCCTTTGAATTAAAAAAAAAGAAAAAAGAAAAGTTAATAATAATAATAAATCACAATTATATTGTATAACTCTCATTTCTTTTCATTTCTTAATTGAATTCTAATTTGTATTTGTTATATTATTTTTCCATTAACTATGGTATTTTATCTTATTTTATTTATTTTTCTTCTCTTTGTCAAGCACTATGAAAGGTGCTTTACAAATAATATATAATAAGTTAATATCTAGAAATTCTGTCAATATATCCGATTTAACGTATGGTTGAATGTTGCATTACAACAACCAGCTCCATACTGTATATTAATAAATACTTATATACTAATAAAGGGCTGGCTTATCTAAAGCCAGTTGAGTAGCACTTGAAATGTTTTTGCTCTATGAAGCCTGATGTACTTATATGATTCTGTTTTCTTCAAGTTTGTATTTTGTTGGTCGAACGCACTTATTGTAAGTCGCTTTGGATAAAAGCGTCAGCTAAATGCAATGTAATGTAATGTAATGTATATTAATAAATACATATAATTAATGACAGCCTTGGACCTCCATGGCTTGTATTGATCAAACAGGCTTTACGGTGCCTCCCTTTGGCATTTGGTCTGTTTTCGTTTCACATTACAGCTCGATGCAGGCTTTGGGATGAAGAGACACATTAGAGAGTCGAGCTAGCTAACAAGCTCCTGTAAAAGCTTGTCATCCCCGGCTGAACGGCCAAGTCTTTGTTCCCACCCACTCACTGGATTTACTATAGATAGATTGCATATGATTCAGAAAAAGGACAATCTCCCCCTCTTATTTGCTCCCTAATCCTCTATCCTTCTTCCATCTCGTTGCGATGTTCTCTCTCTCTCTTTCCTTTTAGTCTCTGCGTCTCCTCTCCTTCCGTTTCCCTCGGTTCTTCTCCTTGAAGCCCGGCACTAGTGAGGCTAATTAAAGGAGAAGTTGAAGCTGCTCTGCCAGCCTCCTGCCAAGCATCGAAGAGCACAAACAGGGGCAAATAATTGCCAGCCATTCTGTCTGATTACCACGATAACAACAGATGAAAAACGCTATTGCATGCCGCTGTCGAAACGTAGCCAGGTTCAGATCCGCCTAACTTACATGATAGCAGACATCATGACAACAGACACATTATCTGATACATTTCAATGAGACAGTGAGGGCAATAGTCATAAAGTTCAATGTAGCGGGAAACAGGAGGGGAATTGAATTGTGAATTAAACTCGCTGTCGGATTCCTATTCTGTGCCCAATAAAGAAATTGGGAGTGAAGGCTAATAAAGAAAGCTGACAGGCCCAGATCCCATTAACTAGGCCGTGATTCGTCATCATGATTTAAGCGTCCTGTAGTCGTGTGGTTATGATAGGGCAGCAGCGATGGAGCACTGGAGCTCCTACAGTCTGACGCACAGTAGCTTGCTATTCCAAGGGCTAATGTGCTGTGAATAATATCTGTCATGTTCTATATGATCAACCAGCAAGAACACAGAGATGGTGCATTCAAGTGCAGACTGGATCCAGGCTTGACAGTTATGTGGGCAGCAGGGAAAAGTGTCTTCAGATTGAATGGATTTGAAATAGACAGTGGGGGATTCATCTTTGTTTCCTTTATTTAAAATTAGTATTCTACTATTTCAACAATTAGACAGTTTAAACATCCTAAAAACAATCAGAATTACAGTAGTAGAAGCGGGAGGGCAGAAAGCAAAGTTCATACAGAGGTAGCCCTCCTGTTAGTCATCCAGCTGCAGGGTAAAGAAGAAAAAGATAATTCCGTAATTAAATACTCACACAGACAACCACAATTATATATATATATATATATATATATATGTATGTATCACATATACACCCATTTCCAGGGTGAAAATAAAAATAATAAAGTAAAACAAATACAAAATAAAAATTCCCACAGGTCCATGTTCAGATAACAAGACAGCTTCATCGTATTTTTAGATAAACTATGATAATTAAGATAGTTATGATAATAGTCATTATAATTATTATCATTATTGTTATTATCATTATATCCTTTTTAATCTATTTTGAAGTTAATCCAAAGACACGATGACCAAAACAAACAACGGCAGTAGGTATACCCATGTTTTGGTTAGTTAGAGTAGTCATCATCATCATCATCATCATCATCATCATCATCATCATCATCATCATCATCATCATCATCATCATCATCATCTTTATTTAAAGAGACTCTTGGTCCATTATTACAAAACATACAACACTCAAATATAAAAAAGTATGCTAAACATGTTTTTGACAAGATTCCTCTTGTTGAGGTGTGTGTTTTTTTTTAAATCGTACCTTTGTTGCCGGCCATGCTGCGCTGTAGGATCTGCTCCACTCTCCCTGCCATGTCGGACATGTTCTGGGCTATCGCCTGGATCCGCTCCACGAGCCCTACAGGCTGAATCCTGAACAAACAAACAAAAAGAATATCTAAACAAACAAAGAGAATATCCAGCGACAACCTTCTCGTAATAGGGCTGCTCAATTAATCGTATTTTAAATTGCAATTACGAGTATGGCTTGCAACGATTACGAAAACAACGTAATCGAAATAAAACGATTATCTTTTAATTATTACTTTTTTTTTTTGGATAATCGTTTTTAATAATCGTGATATCAATTATTGACCCAAATAATCGAGATTATGATTTTTGCCATCATCGAGCAGCCCTATCTTGTAATGTCCTAAATTCTCTCTTGCAATCAGGCGGCTTCGAAAGAAAGAGGACACTATAATTATTTGTCTTTCAATCCAGCTGTATTTGTTGTTTTTGCACACTTCAGAGTGAGCATGAAGAAGTGGAAGAAATGCTAATTGCCCTGAAGTTGAGGCGTGAAATCGAAAAGACGCTTTTAAAAACACTGACAGATAATTTATTTGTTAAGATAAGGAAAGTTACTCGGCATATTAAAGCAGGTCTCCTGAGAGAAATGAAAACAAAAGACAATTAGGTGGTTTGTGTTTCACTGCACTTGACCTCTGCGGCCTGAAAGCTGTTGGATAAACAATCAGGAATATTTACAACGGAGAAGGAGATACGGGGAAAATAGATTATAAAGAGAAGACGTCTAATGAAAACAGAGCACCAGCATATTATCTCAAAATGTGTTCAGCCCAGGAACTCAGTGTTGGTTAAAGTGTTATTTATTATACCCCAGCTAAAGGTTATCAAAATATATTTCAACACCTTATACTTCAAGATCTGCTCTACAAGGTCCAAACACCAGAGAAGAAGAGAGGAGGAGATGGGACGTGTCAGCAAATGTTATCTCTCTGTGAAACAAAGCTTATATGTGATGCTAGGAATGCACAGCAACTACAGTACCTACATTAATGGTTAATGGATTCAGTCAATTAATGATTTAACCTTCTTAAGAAACATCTCCGAGAAATAAAATACAACTCCTATACGTGTCCAACAAAAGGTGTTTAAAAGTCAGATCCCCTCGTCAGATATCTACTGCACGTACAGAGAACTCTTAATGAAGCTAGTGCCAAAAGCCAAACGCCCTATTTTCATTACCAATTCATCTACAGATTATTTTGTCACTTGAGTTGTTTGGTCTATAAAGTGTCAGCAAATAGTGGAAGATATTCCCTTATTAACTTTACTGTAACAGTAGAGTTTAAGAAAAAAGTTCACATTTGAATAAACAGTAGTTTTTTGCTTTTAATATCAGTTTAAATTTAACTTTTCTTCTCATCTTAAAATACATTGATGTACTAATCTTTGGAGCTCTAGCCACTAACAATACACACTAACAACCGTTTTATTTATCATTCAAAACAATCATCCTGCCCCATGTTGCTTAGGAGTGCTAGAAGTTTCAATTAACATTGCTTGATAAATTATTTAGCAAATGGTTCAATACTGCAGAGAGTATTCTGGACAAGAAAAATACTTGATGTCCGGGTTACTGGTGGATCTCATTAAACGTGTTCTTACACGACTTAACACACATTCAGACCTTCTGCTTAACATCTGACTTGCTGCAGCTGAAGAAAAAAGATAATTTTAACGTCAAACTTTTGTTTAACGATGACGATATTACACCAAAAGCCATACTGTAGATGGAAGTACTGCATCATTGCCCTGTTCTACATGAAGAAGGAAAAACCACATAAATGAATTATTTGAATGAGCTTTCTTGTTATCTCGTAGTATTTTTGGGATTTACATTTCTCATTAAAGGTCTCTGAACATGGCAACTCGTGAAACTAACGCAAACTAATGGAACCAACGCCGCTCTACAAATTGCACCCTTGGGAACAAATAAAGTCTTCTACTGTCTAAGGTGGAAAGCTTTCTACCGTGAAAGTCCAAAGGAACAGTGGTTTGGAGCCAGATCAAGCACTAAAACACTGCTTACTTCGGGGCTGCGTGCGTGCGTGCGTGCGTGCGTGTGTGTGTGTGTGTGTGTGTGTGTGTGTGTGTGTCAGGAAAAAAAGCAATCTCACTGTGCTTATATGCATAGCTTATTTATAATCCCCCAATTTCATTTTTCCATATGGTTCCCAGGAGGCAAGTGGTAGCCAAACCTTCTCTTTTATACTTTACACAAGCAGGTCAGCTCAAATTAATTGCCAATTATACAGACACACAGACATACATTACACTAAAGTACACACACACACACACACACACACACACACACACACACACACACACACACACACACACACACACACACACACACACACACACACACACACACACACACACACACACACACACACACACGCACACACACACACACACACACACACACACACACACACACACACACACACACACACACACACACACACACACACACACACACACACACACACACACACACACACACACACTGATTAGTATGCAGGAACACGGAAGCTTTCACTTGTGTAGACAGACATTTGTGGTCTCACTCTGAACCCCCCATATTTTCACTGCAGGGACTCTGACCCTATCAGCTGTTGAGGAGCAGGAGGACAGCCCAATTACTTTTTTAATGATACACCAGTTGTGCAGAGTTTTTCCTGCCTTAAGATCTCACACTAACCTCCAGGGTCAACCTCTGACCTTGAGTCATGCAGAGTTTGTTAATCACCTGAGTGAGATAAAATATAAAGCCACGATGTATCAGAATGGTTTTAAATGATAAGCAAGTTTTAAAACCATTTGGCCTTTGTGACTGTAACATGTTCTAGTTTAGTCCCTGAGAGGCCAATTAAATGATTGTTAAAACTATATGACAGAGGGTTTATCCACAGAGCTCATTGTTGAGAAAATACAAATGTTCTGTGCTATATAAAAGTGCATTTAAAAAGAAAATGTATGCAGTATTTTGGCTAGTGGACAATACATAACTCCCACAAGGCTTTTAAAACTGCAGGTCAGGTGAGGCGTCACACATTTTCTGTCATTGTCCATCATTTGCTGTCAGACGCAGTAGTAAGACATATTGTACATTTATAATATTACTACAATACCCTTTTTTTATTAGGGCTGTCAAATTACCGATATAGAAAATTCCTCTAATGCCACAGATTTTTCTGACCGGCGAACCTGGCACCCTATGATTACGATCCACGCCTTAGTTTTGGAAATCAGAAAGCAATGAAGAAGTACCATTGTATATTTTATATGCATTTACTGTCGATGTGAATGGAGTTAGCTCCGGATCCAAAGGCACACCAGGCTGGATAGTTTGCAACAGAGATGCAAAGACAACTCCACACTCAAACTCTCAACAGCAATAGCTACATTGGTGGCTCCAGCTTGCAGGCCAATTCACTTGAATTTGTCTTTTATGGATTTTTAGAAAGTAAGCATATTCGTCCACTCCCATGTTGATGAGAGTATCACAAATCCTTTCAAGTACTTTAAGAAAAGATACAAAAATTGGTCCAATTAATTTGCGATTATTCACAAGTTAACTTTGGACAGGAATGCAATAATCGCAATTAAATATTTTCATCTATTGACAGCCTTAGTTTTGACATATATTACCAGAGGTACTAATTACACATTACTCAGTGAAAGCTCTATTGACGTGGCTTTCAAAAACAGATATTTCCCTCACTGTGGGGGGGAGGTGATGTCCAGAAGGAATGAACAGCTGTTACGTCCCAACTAGGGGAAGAGGAAAGCAATATACACCAGTTGGAATTGGTAATAATTATAAATGGTTTTAATGTATAACAGGTAGAACAAAATGGAAGGCACGCAGCCTGGAACAAACAAAAGGCCACAAAGACACCGGTTTAAATAACAAACAAAAGTGGCCACAAGGGTGCAAGTTTAAAGTGGCCACAACCAAACAAAGGGAGGACTCTAATAAGTGAGCCTACTTAAATACAAAGGAATATACATAACTAAACAAAGTAACCCTCACTATCGCAGTGGTACAAACTAATGAAAAGGAGGCTGTAAGAAAACACAGCTAAGCTAACTAACTACGATCAACGTAAAGGCTAAGATACTCTGGTCACATCTAATCATATCAACACTACCAAACACAGACCACACAAGGTAGCCACTGCTAACAGATTTATACATGAGCGAAGAGCAAGTAGCGAGAGGCGTCTGTTCACACAACAGAGCCTCCAGAGTGATCACAGTCCACTGGCTTTGTAGTCGTCTCCAGAAGGAGCGCACTGAATGTGCGCATGGATTGGAGTGCGTCGGCCCGGCGTGCTCCAATCACAATCTTTGGTTGCGGACGGCAGCCAATGACGTGAGGGCAACCGCACAGCTCATTTACATATAACACACACAGCTGAAAACACTCACAAACAGATTAACGAGCCGATAGAAGGCGGAGGCCGTAACAACGGCAAAGGCAGAAAACAGGAGCTTCCTCTCCTCAAACCCTGAGCAGGTGCAGGCATATGGAAAGGTCTGTTTCTATGGCGACAGCAGAGCCCACACACACATACACACAACTCAAAGTCGGCGGCTTCAACTTGTCCAGCAAGAACCCTGCTCTCCCTTGTTTTTCTCTTATATATATACGCTTCACACGTCTCTTTCATTTTCTCCAGCTACCCTGGGAGCAGGGATGGGGTTCTAACACATATCATCCTCTTCAACACACAGTTTCCGCAGTGTGAGGCGTTTTCTTAACATGGACCTGATCCACTGGGATGCCCCAGGACTCAATACTTTCCTCACACTGTCTCTCCCGAGTCCTCCTCAGCCGTCATGTTTTTATCTTACCTTGCTTATGAAATTCTCCTCTGGCAAACAGCTGGACAACTGAACAGGATGTTCTGCAGAGCACCTCAAGTTGAACCTTGACCGACTTAAAAGCATATTTCCAGCACTACTGACAACACCACCTTGACCACATCTGAACGGGAAGTGCATTTCAATCAGAACATTGAAAATGAAATGTTATAGGAGACAGGGTGGCTGGCAATCTCTTTGATGTGACATACAACCATTCTTAAAACATACATTTATTCATTGCATTTTTTTTTTTTAAAGAGGCTCTATTATGCTCTTTGCAGTGATGATCATATCATTTCAAAACTCCTGAATAGCTACAAAATGCACATTGTGTTCACATTGTTTTATGATGAGTTGTTTAAGGATGAATTTTAAAGCATCACCTTTAACAATTTTGTAGGAATTGTACACAGTGACCCCTTGAGTCGGGCCTGGGGCGCAATCTGACATTACAGATAGTTCATCAACATGTACTCCATCCTCACTCCATTACTCGATTTCCCATTTTTGAGAAGTTCTCTTTAGGCAACGGTGAGATGAATTATTGATTGTGATATAAATAAAAGCCGGAGAGCAGTCTACTGCAATTTCATAATGTTTGTGCAGCACTCCTCAGAAACGTTCAGGTAACCGTCAACTCGACCTGCAGCAGGAAACAAAAACACAACAGGAAACAAAAGCGGCTTTAGAAAGGGAGACGCTGTACCTGTCCAGGGCCGAGCTGAGCTCATCCAGCCGGTGGGCGTCTGTGGAGTTGCCCACTTTAGACAGAGCATCCATCCTCTTCATAATGACCTCCAGCATGTCACTGATCTTCCTCAGCACACCGCGAGACTCTTGCCCACCGAGCACTGAAAAACACAAAGACAGACAGTGTGAAACAAATATGGACCAAATAACGATCGGACAAGGTAAGGATAAGGAGAAAGTAAGATACATTGGAAAATATACAGATAACATTTTATAAAACAATATTTTGTGTTACACAATGTAGAAAACAAGGTCACAGGAACCAAACAAACTGCTGTATTTAAAATAGATTGTGTTTTTTTTAAGCGTGTCAGGATTTTAAATCACCAATGTAGCACAGACCCCTCATGGTAATATTTTAAAATTCATTTATTTTACCTTCCATTTCAAGGTTTACTCTAAAGCTTCGGTCTAGTTTCTATGTTGTTGTTGTCCTTCGTTAGTAAAACAGCAGCTCGCCAGGAGCCAGCAAAACACAGGAACGGGCAAATTAGTCTGACAGTATTGGTTTTGTCTTCCTTCTCGACTCAAATTATTAACGACCTGACAGGCGGTAAACCAGGACGATGGCGTTTAGCGAACACCTAGTCAATTAATGAGCCTGCAGCTACAGACAATGAGGTCAAAGCAGGTCTCCAGACTGCATCGCTCGCGAGGCGAGGTCCCGACCCCGTGTTGTTTCTTTGATCCCATTAAGATCCGCGCTCAATCCAAACGTAATTATTGCAACAGCTCAAAATAACACGTGATTCCATGTGCGCCTAAGAAAACACTATTCTCAGCAGCAAAGAGTTGTTTTTGATTCAAATAAATCCAACAATCATGACGAATAATGCCACGTTTGGGACTTGGGAGTGAATTATTTGTGGTTTGAGAGAAACATACTAAAAACCCGTAACAGCCTGAGGTTGTTCTTGGAGACTGTGAGTAGAAAATACAGCCTCACCCCTCTGTGTTCCTTCATCAATTGCATTAGGCTTTAGAAACTGCAATGTGTGCAGACTCACTTCTCCTGTCAGGGTTCATTTATCACTTCCAAGCAAGAGTCACCTTTCTCTGAAAATAAATTGTATTACATCACCAGTAAATAAAATAAGAACCACCCACCAACATTGGTCTGTGCGCATGTGTGTAGATACTGTGTGTGTGTGTGTGTGTGTGTGTGTGTGTGTGTGTGTGTGTGTGTGTGTGTGTGTGTGTGTGTGTGTGTGTGTGTGTGTGTGTGTGTGTGTGTGTGTGTGTGTGTGTGTGTGTGTGTGTGTGTGTGTGTGTGTGTGTGTGTGTGTGTGTGTGTGTGTGTGTGTGTGTGTGTGTGTGTGTTGTGGAGGTCTGAAAAAAGGAAGAGAAATGCTCAGCATCAGAAACATGCAGCATCCAAAGTCCTGAATCTCTTCCCTTTATTGCTTGTAAGCCTACATATTCTCTTCTATTGTTTAGCCCTGGTAAAGTCATTTCTAGAATATCTTCATTTAAAGACGGCCTTAAGACGTCTGGCTTTGAATAATTCAGCACTTAGGCAACTTTTTTTCCATCCACAGACAGAGATAATAAATTATTCCCATTCAGATTCAAGGCTTTAGAGCAGCCGTAAAACAATGCATTTAAAAAAGAATGACACAGGATAGGAAAAGAGATGAGATTTAGGAAGGAGTAAAGCACTGCAGGGTATTACTAGTAACCGTGTGACGGATACTGTGTTAAATTGGGCCTGGGGTTTAAAGTGGGGGAATGGTTGCTTCCCCACTACGACACAATCATCTTTAAATTAAGCATTTATGTTTAAACTTAATACTTGCAATGCCAAATCAGGCCAGTGGCATCAAGCAGGGCTTCAAAGATGCCCTATGTTCAGACCACGCCCCTCTTCCAACTCAACTTTAATTTTTATCTCAGTCAAACACGCCTGAAACGCCTCCATTGGACTCCTTTGTTTAGTTCCCTAACATAGTCAGGGATAGACGTCACTATGTTACTCTCGGGCTTCTATTGGCTAGCGCTTCAACACAATGTACCTAATAGGCTAAGGGGTGGGACATCTCTAAGCGGTTGACCAACCACAACAGAGCCGGCTAACCAATCAGAGCAGACTCGTCTCTGGTTTCAGACAGAGGGTGAAAAGAGGTGCAGTATGAGAAAAATAAAGACATTTTTGAACATTAAAGCTTTTAAACCTGTCACAGTAGAGCAATGCTTCTCAAAGTGTGGTCCGCGGACCACTGGTGGTCCGTGACCACCCCCTAGTGGTCCGTGAGTATATTGGTAACATTTCACAATTTAAATAAATACATTTCAGTTTTCCGCACTCTCGCGGGAATATCTCCGCAATGGAGGGAGGTTAAGTTTCACTTTCGATTGCATGATATAGCCCAGCGCAACACCGTCATCACACATGTTGCCACTTGTTTGTACCATTTTCAGGCGATTTGTAATCTGTTCTAGAAAAACGATGTGTTTTTTGATATTTGTGGAGTTAGGTGGTCCGCGAGTGTTTTTTTATTGGTTAAGTGGTCCTTGGAATGAAAAAGTTTGAGAAACACTGCAGTAGAGGCACCAAATACAAATATGAAACCAGAACATTTGCATAATGGGCCCCTTAAAGCAATGTTGGGCTATTTCAGAAAATGTCCGAACAATATCAACAATTATTTTCACTGGATACCGGAGAGATGTAAATTAGTCGGACTTGAAAGACTCACACACACAGACTCACAAGGTGAAACTTTTTCGATTACCAGCGTCGCTGTTTAAAGCTGGAATATGTCCATGTACAGAAAAACTGATCATTGCAAACTATCACTTTTCTGACACCTGTTGCATGTAACTGTTATTTTCCCATTATTCTCTACATCTATTTCTGTGGACACAGGCTTTTGCTAAACTCAGAGGATCTTATATCTGCTCTGGTGTTCATGCTGTACTAAATATAAAGCCTCTGGGTTAAAGTGTGGGAAGACCTTCTTCTCAGTAATGCTTCTTGCAAACATTACACTCGTAAATCCCCATTACGGAGACCCAGCTCCCTTCCTACGCAGTTTGTTTATAAAACCGAGCCTTATATATGTTTGCAATCAACTGTTCATCAGACGACTTTTCGCTCTAGCTTTGTGCTGCCTCTTGGGAAACATTGGCTAATGTGGTTTCCCCGATGCACAGTGCGGATGGCAGACAGTGTAGCAGCGGGACCTGATGGTCTATGTGCTAATGTAGCCTCCTCTGTGTCATTCCTCATCGGCTGGTTAATAAAGGGTCGATTTAGCAGCAGCTAATCTCCGTTAACGACTCAATTTCGGAAGTGCCACAGCACAATCAATACTATGAACAAATTCCAATTAGATAGCCATTTGTACTGTAGCCTGCTGTGTGTACTGTGAAACACTGGACATTGTAACACAGAAACACACTTTAACAGGCTGCTAAAATCATAACAGAAGATCGCTGATGAGAATCAAAAGTGTAAATTAATTATGAAAATGGCTGAAAGCGAGATATAATGACCCTCATTCACAATTGTACCTCTTATTTAACACTTATCCCAATTCAGTGCTTCAACCTCACATCAGCCATTTTCCTTTACTACTTTTAGGTTGTTTTTGCTATGTCATGGCCACAGACTTTTACCACTTTTATTTGTTTTTTCAGACCCTGATATTCCCTATAATCTGATCCCCACACCATCACACCTGCTCCTACATTTTGGTAGAGTCAATGTCAGGATCCAAAAGCGGAAAGTCCAAACTGAAAAGATGTATCGACACAGTGAAGGCTTACAGGCAGACAGGTAGACACATCATGAAGCAGGCAAGAGTCTAAACCTAGAAGCCAGTTCTAGCAGGGGAGAGCACTCTGGGAAGCAGGTCAAGAACAGGCCAAAGTCCAGAAACAGATAACAAGGGAAAAGAGCAACAGATCAGGCTCAGGTTCAGGTCCACATAGCTGGAAAGCAAAAGCATGAGTAACTTTAGCCAACTGGAAGGAATGAGTGGGAAATGGCTGACTGAGTACTCAGCATGTAAAGGTAGTTCTAACTCAAATCCGAACGCTACACAATCTCCCTACCAGGGACAACAACAAAAAGATCTTCACAGAAAAAACGTTTTGTTTTAACCATGGTTTTAAAAAGTTACACCAGTTTTAGTTTTTCCAAAAGGAGGGAATTTGGTCAGGTAGTGAAGGCTCAATCTTTGTGATAATGTGAGTGTCTTGTTATCCCGATGAATTCTAACCTGTTCTGTCTGCTGATCACGCTTTTAAGGCATCACTCTGTTTTACTGAGCCACTGCAGCTAAAGCGTTTTACATGACTGACAGATGAGTGGTTTGTTAAGCTTCAAAGGTTCCCTAGAGAACATCTGCTTGCATACAAGAGTCAAACAGTGACAGGTCAGGGTGCTCGTTATCCGTCTGTCCATCTAGCTTCTGGCAGATTTGACACAACACACAACAGACTTAATTTCTTTCATCACATTCCGTAAATCCTTCACATGGAGGCTGTGGTTTTGATGTTTCAATAGCAACACTTGATTGATTTAAAGAGAGCAGGCACACACAAAATCACAATAATTAAAGAATGGCAGTGCATCTCTCCACCGTGGCACTCGTGCAGTTTGACGATTGTTAATCATTATCTCAGAAGGAGACTTTCACAACACTGGGATTACTCTACTGGCAACTCACATATTCAGATGTTGTGTGTTATCTGCACAAAGTATGTCTTATAACTTAAGTGGAAGGTGGATAACATTATTTAATTTGTTCAGAAAAAAACCTGAATACCTACTCACTATGAATAACTTCGCATTTGCCTGGCAGCGACACACAACATATACACCTAAACATACACATGGATGCAAAACTGCCAAATGTACAAATGAATAGTGGCAAGAAAAAGCTATTTAGTTCCCGCGCCAAGTATCACCTTCTTTGCAAAAAAGTGAAAGGACCAACTTTGATAGTATCAAAAAAAGATCTAGTAAAGTTGTAAATCATGTCGAGGCGCCTTTTTGTTTTCTATAATTGAATTATTTTGTATCCGAGGCAATATTATACACTATCCAGTGAAACTATACAACATCTCAAATAACATTTTATTTGACCATGAGCTCAGAAAGATGGACAGTGTCTATACATTTATTCATATGTTTCTCCTCCCTGTGGATTTATTTATTTAGAGCCAAATAAATAAATCCCGTCATCTCTAAAAGCTAAAAGCTGGCTAGCTTTACAGCGAGGGTCATCAGGGGTCAGACTCCTCCATCCCACCAGGATATATGTATGTATTCTCTCTGCTTTGCACTCACAGTCACACATGTCCTCTCCCTCCTATTTCCCATATTCATTACAGAAAAGGCTGATTGAGATTTCCCGCTCCTTTTTTTGCATGTCAGGAGCTGTCAGATCCAGACGCTATTAGAGTAGAAAACCTCTGTCACTGTGGGAGAAGATCAAATGTCAGCTGTAGACAACCTGATCTCACCAGAATGCGTGACTCCACCACGACTTCTTAACACCACAATGCGTGGTGGAGTCACGAACTTTGTTACATTTGCGTGTCGGCACCACGCAAACAACCCCAATGTAAAGTGAATGAGGCTCCTTTGTCGTGGTGCACACACGCATTTCTACAACGTCCCGCAGTGAGCTTTTATTCTATAAAACGTTTTTTTAAATCTACTTTATATCTTGTAGTAACTCACGGGAGGCTTCTTTTATTTTATTTGTATTCATAATAATTAAAGAAATTCGTCAGAATGTAAAAATTACATTAGTTACGAATTTGTGTTCTCAAAAAACAGTGCATTGTGTGTAATGCAACTGTGATTTTTATTAAATTAGTTAGTTTTTAAGGAGAAACAAAGATTTTTTCGGAGTTTTTGGATGGCAGAAGACACTACACTACCCAGAATCCTCAGCTATCGTTTGGGACTAGACCATGTGCTGAGCTTGACAAACCCGTGATCAGTCCTCAAGCTCTTTGATTGATTGACCTCCAACTGCATTCCATATAAAAAAAAAGGTTTCGTAAAAGAGAAAATCATACTTTATTCAGCAGTGCTTGCTTTACTCTTTGAAAGTCATCACATGAATACATTGTAATAAATGGTTTGGCGGCATTAAATATTACACATCTGTCGTAGTTCTTTATTTATCTACAGAGATCGGGCTCAGAATAGACCGGAAACTATTCTTTTACTGTTCTGTTTTAATTTCACAATAAATTAGTAGTCATATTTTGTTTTGATATTATTGTTTTTTATTAACTACTAGACCGCTGGGTCATGTTAAGACCATCTTTTCTGTGTTGCTGTGGGGTTTTTCCATCGCTTTGTTACAAATATCAAAACAATAACAAAATAATATTCGTCGTAAACTAAACCAGAAACAGCAGTATATCTTATTTTGTTAACACTGTAAACTTGACAGATTTTTAACCCAAACCACCTACTGGTTAAAGCACGTTATTGCAGTTAGTAATTGCAATGCAGGAAGATTGTGTTGCTTTTTAACGACTGTTTAAAATGCCTTTTTCTTAATGTCTTTCATTTTTGTAAAGCACTTTTCAATGTGTTACATTTTATGAAAACATTTAAATATTAAGAGTACATACAAAATAGTGGGAAAGTAGAAGGTCAATGATATAAATATAGAATAGAAAATATCAAGAAGATACTTAAATGATATCTAGAATAAAACAGTTTAGTGCCTGATAGGAGGATGTGCTAACTAATAAGGCTTTATTTAAACATTAAAGAATACTTTAGGTTATGGTCTTCATTTAAATAGGAAAAAAGCTTTGGGGGTATCTATATATTAAGCCTGACAAAGTCTAAATTGCATGGTTTGTTTTGGAACTTGACAATCAACTTTCCTGCAATGTTAACTATGTTGAAGCACTTATTTTAACTGATATTATACACATTAATTATAATCTTATGTATGTAGATAGTATAAGAAATGTGCAGAATACGACAGTGTAATGGTGGAGATATACACACAATATTGATATATGTCTTGTAATGTACTGTTGAGGAACCTGCGACCCAAGTGTTTCATTCATTGCATAACTACACCGTAGTTGTGTATAATAATGTCAAAAAACCTTAGCTTAGAAAATCTTGAAAGGGGTGTGGAAACTAGTCATTATATACAGTCTGTTGTGACCAGGGCCGGCCCTCGGCATAGGCAGTATAGGCGAATGCTAAGGGTGCATCAACCCATAGGGGGCGCCGAAAATTGAAAAAAAAAAAGTTAGAAATTTAAAAAATATATATTTTTTGTATTTCATAACAACACAATTTCCCGATTTTGGATCAACAAAGTACATCGTATTATCTTATACTAACAGAACTACACCTATATTGCGTACAGCACCCATAAACTATGGCACCCCCCCCCCCCCCAAAATCAAGTTGAACTGCCCCAGTCCCAGTAAAAACCAAAGGTTTATGAGAAATTGTTCTCTTTTTGAAATAATGGTTTTAGTGTGCAATTATAGATTTTAATTTTGTATTTGTATTCATTTAAAATAAATCAAACTCCCAAAAAACGTACACAGCTTCTGTGTGCTTTTATTAACATTGGAATTTACTGTGTAAGCGGCCGCGGGGGGGAGAGCTTTAGGCTGCGGCCCCACGAGGACGAAAACGGCTAAACGCATAGGATTAACGCAAACGCAATCGCAAACGGCTTCCGTCCACATGCAATAATTATCCGGATAGTGTCTGCCCACACGAGACCGCTCCGTTTAGCTCCAACCGCTGGAGAAGCTGCAGTACATATGCAGGAGCCTCTACGTGGCGCTGTAACTTCCTCCACAAAAGCAGCGAAGAAGCATGGTTGTCATGGTTGCCCTTCTGTTTATTCTCCGCGGTGGGGGCCGAGGGAACCGGGCAGAGTTTTTCGCCAGTCAGCGTGTATTAAAGTTTAAATCTTCCGGACAAAATTATAAAAGTGCCGGTCAAAGGTCTTCTTTGTTATTTATTGAGCTTTAAAACAAATGAATAACGACTCTATATAATATAATGATAAAATACACGGAGCCTCTCTTTTTCCTCCCTCTCTTCGGACAGCGCCAGTGTCTGTCTCATGCAGCAGCTCATCCAGTAATCAGTGACCCGGCCGACTGTAAAAATAAACATATTTATAACTAGTTTAGGGAGTTTGAGAGGTAATTAAAATAGCTAAGGGTGATGATCTGACTTGAAGTGTGTGTTTTGCTGCAGAGGGAGGAGCTGCAGGTGAGCAGAGCTGCGTGTCTCCGTCCTGTCAGATTAGACTTCACTCGCGAGAGAAAGATAAATAATCTGAATTCAGGGTGCAGTTTACTTTGACGTGGGGGTGAGCAGCAGAGGTGGGGAGAGGCGGGGCTATTGCCTCATCATTATTGCTGTAGATGTTGCACAAACAACTGTAGCATGGTCAATAGCGTCCGGAGCACGATAGAAACTCTGCGATCCGCCATTGTTGTTGTTGTTGGTGGCGAAACACTTCAGTAATGGCGCGGGGTAAGCGGAGGTGAGCAGAAGAGGTGGGGAGAGGCGGGGCTATTGCGCAATCACTATCAGTGATCTGAAAATGTCCGTATAGGGCGCACACACGGAGCTGTTTGACCCCCCAGAGAGTGGCGTATGCATTTCTATCCACCTTGGGACCCGTTGTCGTTTCCTCAGTCGTTTAGTGCCGTATTCGGTCGTCCTCGTGTGGCCGAACGGTCTATATGACACTAAACAGTAACGCAAACGACCGAATTCGTCCTCGTGGGGCCGCAGCCTTAGAGAGCTCTCCTGAAAGACTGAGAGGCTCTGATAACCTCAGCTCAGTGAGGTAAAGGCACACCTTTATATGATTATTATAGTTATACAAAAATAAGAGAATAGATGAAAAACAGGTATAAAATACTGACAGTACAAACAAGTTGTTATTAATAAACAAGAATACAGTTTGAAAGGGGAGTGATTTGTAAAATATCCATAAAGAAAAAGAAAATCTGCTTACAGTTCTGTTTCATATGGGTGTTGAGAGATGTATCCATAGATCTCCTAATGTTGCTCTCAAAGTGCACCAGATTGATGCTTTTAACTTCAATATTAAAAAAAAAAGTCTTCCCGGGGGTGCATGCCCCCGGACCCCCCTAGAGGAGCCCCCCCCCCCCCACTTAAATCATGTTCAAATGGATTGGAAACTAAATACAGTTGCACACATCTTGTGTCAACATCATTGTTTTTGTGGTCATGCCACAACCATGCACGTGCGAATCATAGTGAGTGTCTGCATTTTGGGGGGAGGGGCGCCAGCTAAAATCTTGCAAATTGGTCAGGGCCGGCCCTGGTTGTGACAACACAGTCTTTAATTAACAGTTTAATGGTGGAGGTACACACATATTGATAGATGTCTTGTAATGCACTGTTGAGGAACCTGTGACCCAAGTTTTTCATTCATTGCATAACTACACTGTTGTGTATATGATATGTCAATAAACCTTAGAAAATCTTGAAATCTTGAAAGGGATGTGCAAAATAGCAATTATATACAGTCTTTAATTAACTATTAGAGAATAACAAGTAATGAATATGCTTTAAACGGATCTGCAGATAAATATTTAGTCTTCTCAAGCACCAACTATCAAATATCTTGCCTGATTGTTGGCACTTGACAATCACCTTCACTGAATTTCACTCAGGTGTAACTAAAGTCTGATTTAAGGGTTGTTTATATTTCACATCATTAATCCAAATCTGTAAAGTAACTAAAATAAATGTAGTGGAGTAAAAATACCAGGTTAACCTTAAAGAAAGCCCTCGGGATTATAAAAGACCCCCATCACCCCAGCCACAAACGGTTCTGTCTGCTGCAGTCTGGCAGGCGGTACCGCAGCATCCGGACTAAAACCACCAGACACAGAGACAACTTCATCCCACAGGCTATACGATTATTAAACACCTGAATTTAGAAATAACATTCATCTGGCTGCTACTTAGAAATTATTTATCTAATATATCATATTCCAATCACTTGTATATAGACTCGTATTGCACTATTTCACAATTTTTTCTGTGTAGGCCTATCTGTTTTATTGCGTAGCACTGTTGGAGGAGCCTGTGACCTAAGGGGGGGGGGGGGGGGGGGGGGGTAGGACACGTTCGATTCCTGTTTTGAATAGTGTGCCGTCGATGGGTTTCATTCCATTTCAAAGTCCTTTTTGACGCTCTGTGTAAACTTCGCACACTGCCACTCCAACATCCAATCACAGAGGTTGAGGACTGATCACGGGTTTGTCAAGCTAAGCACATGGTCTAGTCCCAAACGATAGCTGAGGATTCTGGGTAGTGTAGTGTCTTCGGCCATCCTAAAACTCAGAAAAAACATTTGTTTCTCCGAATCGAAGGGGAAAAATACAAAAGCATTGCACACAATTCAAACCAATCAATGTTGTGTAATTAACAAGGACAATTTGGTGTTTTTTAGTCGATGAGTAGTGCAGATATCACTGTAAAATCAATCGACAGTAAGGAGAATTCTTACTTCCGGGTGTACAATTCTCCGTTATCCAATGGGAATGGACGCTCGTAATACAATACAGGGGACATGATCATTATCTTTTAAATAACGTTAACTAAAGGGAACAATCTATTTGACACAGCTGAAGCTCTGGCCTTCCTTAAAAACTAACTAATTTAATAAAAATCACAGTTGCATTACACACAATGCACTGTTTTTTGAGAACACAAATTCGTAACTAATGTAATTTTTACATTCTGACGAATTTTTTTAATTATTATGAATACAAATAAAATAAAAGAAGCCTCCCGTGAGTTACTACAAGCTATAAAGTAGATTTAAAAAAACGTTTTATAGAATAAAAGCTCACTGCGGGACGTTGTAGAAATGCGTGTGTGCACCACGACAAAGGAGCCTCATTCACTTTACATTGGGGTTGTTTGCGTGGTGCCGACACGTAAATGTAACAAAGTTCGTGACTCCACCACGCATTGTGGTGTTAAGGAGTCGTGGTGGAGTCACGCATTCTGGTGAGATCAGGTTGGCTGTAGAAGGTCTGCTCTATCCTCCAGCCTTATTGCACCTGACAGCTGGGAAAAGTGGAGACGACAGTCGTTGCACTTTATAAAAAAAAAAATGTGGAGCATTCTCTGCAGCTTCAATGAAACCTTAATCCGTCTCTTCCTTAACATCTCACCTTTTCCACAGTATGCACACTAGACTTACAGGTTTAGTTAAAAGCATGGTGCTGCTTTTAATTTAAGGTGGGGTAGGTAATTTTGGAGAAACCAGCTCGAGTGCGCTAGATTTTGAAAATAAACAGCCGGAAAAAATCTGCCACTTCCTTACAGAGTCCCTCCTCCAACACACACGAACGCGCAAATGACCAATGAGGGCACGAGATAAGTTTGTGCCCAGATGGAAGGCTGACCGGCAGGTAGGCCATCCATACGGTGGCCCTGAAGTGCAAGACACCACAGCATTTCAGAAAACACCACAGCATTTCAGAAAACACCACAGCATTTCACAAAACACTACAGCATTTCAGAAAACACTACAGCATTTCAGAAAACACCACAGCATTTCAGAAAACACTACAGCATTTCAGAAAACACTACAGCATTTCAGAAAACACCACAGCATTTCAGAAAACACCACAGCATTTCAGAAAACACCACAGCATTTCACAAAACACTACAGCATTTCAGAAAACACTACAGCATTTCACAAAACACCACAGCATTTCACAAAACACTACAGCATTTCAGAAAACACCACAGCATTTCACATTGGACGGAAAGGGTATTCCTTTAGGGAGAACACTTCTTGTTTGTGATTGGACAGAGCCAGCCAGAGAAGCACTGCTGTGATTGGTTGTTTTTGCTGCCAGTCAAGAAATGACGCTTCGTGATTAGCCCAACACATCAGCCGTTAGCTCAGCTGTTAGCACACACTCAGAGCTCACAGCTCCTCATATCTGTTCAGAAACTGGACAAAAGTTAAACATGTACAAACCACAGACTGTCTATGTCATGGTGAATACAGTCGCTGCTTTATTTATGTCTGTATGACGTTGTTGTGAGCGTGGACGGAGCAGCTACAGGTTAGTTTAGCCTGATGGATCCGATTCCGATTTACATGGAGATACGGCCCGCCCCCTCTCCAGCGTCTTGTTTGAATGACAGGAGTAAATACAGAATTAATGCTTTATTAACTCGTGGTTTTTAAGGGGCTTATCTCCATGTAAATACTATGGTAGACTACCCAATATTCACATCGCTCTAATTTCACCGCGGCTGCTCGAGTTTCACCGCGGCTGTCAGCTGTGTTTGCTCCTGTCAATGCTGTCATTCAAACAAGAGGCGCTGGAGAGGGGACGGGGCGTATCTCCATGTAAATCCTACAACAAAATGAACATATTTGACCGTGATTTAATTGTAATACACGTTTCAAAGTGATGCCGAAGTAACTACATACTGATAGCAGTTAGTAAAAACCATGAATTAACGCTTTGACAAGTCTGCAGACAAGACGGCAGGCGAAAAGCTTTTAAAATGCGTGTTTTCTGAATCGGATTCATCAGGCTAAACTAACCTGTAGCTGCTCCGTACACACTCACAACAACATCATACAGACATAAATAAAGCAGCGACTGTATTCGCCATGACATAGACAGTCTGTGGTTTGTACATGTTTAACTTTTGTCCAGTTTCTGAACAGATATGAGGAGCTGTGAGCTCTGAGTGTGTGTGCTAACGGCTGATGTGTTGGGAATGGGATCATACGTTGTGGGACCATGGTTGGGACATATTTCGCTGTCGGGTGTTGACCAATCACGAAGCGTCATTTCTTGACTGGCAGCAAAAACAACCAATCACAGCAGTGCTTCTCTGGCTGGCTCTGTCCAATCACAAACAAGAAGTGTTCTCCCTAAAGTAATACCCTTTCCGTCGAATGTGAAATGCTGTGGTGTTTTCTGAAATGCTGTAGTGTTTTGTGAAATGCTGTAGTGTTTTGTGAAATGCTGTGGTGTTTTCTGAAATGCTGTGGTGTTTTGTGAAATGCTGTGGTGTTTTCTGAAATGCTGTGGTGTCTTGCACTTCAGGGCCACCGTACATCCAGTTACTTTAGCCGGGCCGGCTCAGATGATTGGTCGTGCTTTTTACAGCGCTACGGCTTCCACAGATGACGTTTTTTTATGGATGTATTGTCAAAGCACTTAAGATATTCATTGCTATCGGGATGTTAAGAGCATTCCATGGAATATAACAAAAAGTGTATCTCGAGCCGCTTTCCCACCTTAAAACTGCAGCCTTATGTTTATTGATTTTCCACAGCTGTAGAATTTTACTTTGAAACAAGCCCACCTGGCAAAAGTGATGAAAGGCTGACTCAGACACAGAGCTCAGGGTTTGCTAATATTAAAATAAGACGGCCTCTCCTCATTTCACCCACAAACACACAGAAGTGTCACGGGAGTTCAATTGTATTCTCTTTAATTCTCACTGCTCATATTTGGCAGAACCATCAAAATATGAGGATGATTTGCATAAACATATTTCCTGTTTTCAGCAATTCATGCATGAATGCAAAATAAGCAACAAGAATATGAAATGCTACCTCAACCGAGGCTGAAAGTGAACCTCCTGACCCAGTTTGCAGTTGGCAACAACACATATGCTCTAAAACAGGCTGAAATCAACCAGCATAACATGTGCGCAGAATCAGAATCAAAAACGGGTTTATTGCCAGGTTCACACGTACGAGGAATTTGACTTGATGTCATGGTGCATACAAAAAAATATAAAACAAAACATGTAAAAAAGTACACAGATAGAGAACACTGTAATACAAATATAGTAAGATAGCAATAAAATAAAGCAGTAACGCCAAGTTTAAAACAATTGCTAATAGTTTGACTGATATTGCAATTGTATGATTCACTTCATTTTTAAAATGTTATTCGCATTATCATTACATAATATATATAGAAATAATCATAGTTAAAGTCATGATCATGGTCATTATCCCGACAGTACAAGCTTAAAAAATAAAAAATAAAGCTTTGAAAAAATGACCCTTTTCTTCTGGCTTGGGAACTGAAGGGTTGCTGGTTCAAGCCCTGATCGGACCAAAAAATACAGACTGGTAGCTGGAGAGGAGCCAGCTCACTTCCGGGTACTGCCGAGGTGTCCTTGAGCAAGGCACCGGCCAACCTGGCAACCTCTTAGCTCTGGCAACTCTCTATAAAAATGCATGTCTTCGTGAATATGTGTTTTCAGACCTAATCTGTAGGTTAGGTCTGAAATGTAGTGTGCGTGTGTGTGTGTGTGTGTGTGTGTGTGTGTGTGTGTGTGTGTGTGTGTGTGTGTGTGTGTGTGTGCGTGCGTGCGTGCGTGCGTGCGTGCGTGCGTGCGTGCGTGCGTGCGTGCGTGCGTGCGTGCGTGTAAACAATAACAGGGTGGAAAACTGAATTTCCATTGAGGATTAACAAAAGCTCATCTTATGTTATCTCTTTAAACAATGCTCAGCACCACAATCCATAATTGAGACAGATTTATTTCACATTTTTGCACTTTTCTCACAAGTCCATATTACGATTTCAATAAAAAATGTAATTAACTGTGCAGGCCTAGTGCACATAAAAGCTAATGTTATATAACAACAGAGCACTAGGTGTTAGAACATTGTGAATGCTTTGCCGTTGCCTGTATATTAAGTACTGTGAAGATGAGTCGGCCCGTACTGCATCCCCACATGCATGAACACGCATCATGGCCACAGAAAGATAAAAGGTAATAACGTTGCAGCAGCTAATTTACAGAAAGTATCAAAACTGTATTACATCCGACTGCCTCCCCAGGAGATAATTGAATCAACCGGGGTCTACACCAACACTTCTACACACACAATTAAATCAACTCCAACTGTTATTTGACAAAAGACTAATTAGTAAGCAGCAGATGTGACACCAAACATCATATATTAGAATCATTTCTAAAATGCCTCTATAAATGTCAAACACGAGCAACAAAACAAAGTACAAAGTTGTAGATCAGTTTCAGCCTAAATACTTGTGAAATGTGGCTGGAAATAAAAGAAGCTGAATGTTCCAAAGCCGTAACGATCTGGTAACTGCCTGTCTTGGCAAAAACAACAATCACTGCAGCCCCTGTTGTTGTAACTGCCTCACACTCCAAGAGAAAACCACTGCTCTTTCCACCGAATGACAGCGGCTTGTGAAAGAGTTCACATTGAGCACTCATCTTTAATTCAAACCCCTTTTCGTCAAACACATTTGTTTCATTCCTATTATCTACACACGCTGCGGGAAGGCGCTTCCATTTCAAGCAGATTATTTATCCCATTTCTCATTCTAACAAAAGTAGAGAGGTTCGATAGACCTGCAAACGCCACACCCTACAAGAGCGATGTCAGGAAAGATTCATTTCCATGCATCACATATTGAGGACTGCTGAGCCGTGAAATACAAAAAAAACTTCTGTCAGGGTCTTTGAAAGGATCTCAGTGAAGAGGATCCTGAACACGGCGCTGCTTCCACACCTGATGCTCTGCTACGTGACTCGCTGATGGATCAAAAGTTTGTGTAAAAGACGTGTTTTTCTTTACATTTAATCCTGCAGAGTACTGCACCTAAGAAAAAGTTACTTTACTTCTGATTTACTTTGTTTTTGCTAGTTTGTTGTGTGGGAACACAAAGAAGAACTGTTTTTTTTTTTGTTGCTTTGGTTCGAGCAAGATTTGTATCCTAATTGAAGGGGTGCTACAAAAACTATGATAATTAAGCAGCGATAAACGGGATCCCTGCAGCGCAGCACTGAATCGCCATCGTCACTAACCAATCCGTAACATCAACCTGATGTGTTCTGTGCATGTGCACAAATAAGCTACTTCTGTTCTTGCCACCTGTTCTCAGCAGGAAACCGATGGACTGTCCCCTCCAAGTAGGGAATGAGTCCTTACGGCCCGTCCACACTACAGCGTCGACAGCATCGACAGCTTCAATCTGCCCATTCACTTTGAATGGGGTGACGTCACGTTGCCTCGCTTTTTCGCCGAACTGAATTGTGGGTAGCATAGCGGTCCGTCTCCGCCGGAGTAGCCAGCGCCAGCCAATCAAATCCTGTTTCGGAAAATCTGACAGTTCAAGCCGTAGCCAATCAAACCGCGTCTAAGCTGGGAGAGATATCCCGCCATTCATTTCTATATTTCAAAAAAAGTTGGAGTAGAAACTAATTATCGCCGTAGCAATCACCCGGTTTTGTATGACCAGACCCTCTTCACCTACCGGGATACAAACCGGAGGAACCAGGCATGGAGGGAGGTGGCAGAGACAGTGGGGGAAACTGGTAGGTTTTCGCCTGTTTGGGGAGTTTATATATATATTGCTCCCATAAAACCCCCGGGGTTTTTTGCTTTGTATGTCGGGGGCGGGAGATTCATGTGATTGGTTGTTGGTCGCGTTGCTTGAATAAAATCCCCAAGCTACAGACACGTCCAGCTCCAAGCTTTTTTTGTAGCTGTAGTGTGGACGCTCCGTTACCCCAAGTGAAGGAGTTCAAGTATCTCGAGGTCTTGTTCTCGAGTGAGGGAACAATGGAGCGTGAGATGGGCCGGAGAATCGGAGCAGCGGGAGCGGTACTGCAGTCGCTTTACCGCACCGTTGTGACGAAAAGGGAGCTGAGCCAGAAGGCAAAGCTCTCTGTCTACCGGGCCATTTTCGTTCCTACCCTCACCTATGGTCATGAAGGATGGGTCATGACCGAAAGAACGAGATCGCGGATACAAGCGGCCGAGATGGGTTTTCTCCGCAGGGTGGCTGGTGTCTCCCTTAGAGATAAGGTGAGAAGTTCGGTCATCAGGGAGGGACTCGGAGTTGAGCCGCTCCTCCTTCGCGTCGAAAGAAGCCAGTTGAGGTGGTTCGGGCACCTAGTTAGGATGCCACCTGGGCGCCTCCCTAGGGAGGTGTTCCAGGCACGTCCATCTGGGAAGAGACCAAGGGGTAGACCTAGGACCAGGTGGAGGGATTATATCTCTTCGCTGGCCTGGGAGCGCCTTGGGATCCCCCAGTCAGAGCTGGTTGATGTGGCCAGGGAAAAGAAATGATGGATGGATGGATGGATGGATGGATGGATGGATGGATGGATGGATGATGGATGGATGGATGGATGGATGGATGGATGGATGGATGTTCTTTCCACCGATTTTGTTTTGTGCAATGGTGGAACTGATTTCCTCACTACATTTCCCTATATGGGAATCAGATGTTCCAGACCACACACACACCCCTACACATAGACACATGCAAACACACACACAAACTCCCACACGCACTACCACACACACACTCTCACACACACGCACAAACAAACAATAACATACAGTATACACACAAACACACACAGTTTTTTGAAAATCGTTAATATGAAATTAATTATAGAAAATAAATACAAAATGGTTAGTACAAATCAATCTACACTAACAACATAATAAAGTAAATATCAGAAAAAAATAATGACGAAAATATGCAAAACATTACATATAATAGTTTATCAAAAAATTTAAAAAAGAATGACATATCAGAAAAAAAGAATATTGAATTCAGAACCAAAAGTTGTTCTGTAATCCTGCTGACCAACAGACAAACCACTTCCTCAGTGGAAAGGGGATACAGGGGGCTGAAGATAGAAGAAAACATCTGCTTTGCTGAGAGATGCAACACTCTGTCTGCCTGCAGCAAAACACATCTTCCACAAGCTAAAAAAAGCTCACGTAATGGAGCTTGCCGGTATAAGAATGAACTTACATCGGAGCTCTTAGTGTTGTTGTGACCTGGGAACGCCTGAAAGTGCCCAAAAGGGCTATTTCTCTCTTTGTGGCAAAGCTTCAATAAGCCCCTCTTCTGAAAGGCGACACTATGAAGGTGGTCTTCAAAGAGCTTATTAGAAAGCTACAGTAGACCTCTGGAGCCTTTAAGATATAGGATCAAACGCTTCAGACTTCCATGCTACCCACTCTTGAAGAAATCCATTCCCTCTGTCCCCTCTCTTACTTTCTCTCCACCTCATTAGCTTCCCGTACCTTCAAAAGAAAGTAATACATGCATTTTAAAACGGGATATATATTACAGGGTATCCAAATGCAACTATGTGGGGTCTCTAGCTCTGGAGTGTGAAACTATCTTGTTTTTGATTGTGATAAAGTAGAGTCTTTGTACATCTTAGGTAAGAGATTTTGCAAATAAACCAAGACAGGTAAAAGAGACTGAGCCTGAGAGAAGTTTACAAATAAATGCAGAGAGAAGAGAGAGAGACCTTAAGGTGGCAAGAAAATAATTAGACATTTTCCTTCACACCTTTTTTGTCTTGCAGCTACACATTTGCCATTTACAAGACGAGCAACGAACAGAGGTTCTCAAAGCGTAGCCTGGCCATTTTGTTCACCCTTTGATATTCAAAACAATGTGTGTGTTCCTGCTTTTAAGATGTCCTGCACATGTTGCTGCAGGTGTGGGCTGCACAATTAATCCTAATTGAATAAACTCCCAATTGTGCCTCGTGCAATATCAACTTGGCAGTAGGTAGGACATTTGATAAAAGGAAATATATTTTTAAATATCAGTCTGAATAAATAATTGTGAAGCTGCAGATATGCCGGGCTACACATCGTACTCTGAAGACTTTACGAATCACACAATGATTAATGTATTATATGTTAATGATAATGAGGGTAAAAATGCATAAAACGCCATTCCCTCCAATATCATGAATCCTACATATGGCATTTGCAATTCCAGTAAAAATATTATCAATTAGTTATTTTTCCGAAATGATGCAGCCTTACAGCACGTATACAGTATGTTTGCATGTATAGCTCGAAACAGCAGAGGCTTCATGGGTGTGTACATTGGGAATTATGAAGTCCCAGCTCCACTGAACAATTCATCTCAACTCTTTCGTTACGCCAACTCCCCGTGCTCCTAATCTTCATTCCTAAAACGTGTACACAAACACACACACACACACACACAAACACACCCACACACAGACACAGAGGGTGAGAATGTACATAGCTTGACTCTCCCTGGTTAGCGGCGGCAGTGTTTAATGAGCTGGAGGCCGAATGCCTTTCCTTGACTGCACCCTGTGAGTGGTTAATTAATCAGACAGCTCTACTGTCTCGTCTCACCCCCCCCCCCCCCTCTCAACCCCCTCTCTTTATCTCTCTGGAAGCAGCTCTGCATATACTATTTCATACATGGGTGAGAGCCTTGAGATTGTCTCCCTCGATGACACCTGATGCACCTCGTCACAGCAGCCCACTGCATTACACTGGCGCTCCCACTTTGAGATGATATTTTACCAACCGAGCAAAATCATTCAAGTCAGTCAAAAGATATCTCGCACAGCAAAACAACCACAGGGCCACATGCTGTTCACTGATTGGCTCAAAGATGGACTGCATTATTCAAGAGGGATGAAATGATTGCTGTCGCCTCATTTGCATGGCTTCTTCCGGTGCCAGCTGGTATCCGTCACAGAGGATGACACACAGAGTCAACATGTGCCACGCGGCGATAAAAAGGTGAGAGACAAAAGTCCACAAGGCAACAGTGACTCTCCCAAACGGCAAGCGCTGTCATGGTTGATATGCAGAGGCACAGAGCGCAAACACAGAGGACGTGCTGAGAAAGATAACGCGGTTCTGTCAGGGAGGCTGTCTCTGAAATTGTTTGAGTTTTTTTCTTTTCTGGTGTGGCTTTGATTTGTTTGATCTCTGCACACAGGCATGGTCAGTATTGCTGGCCACATGTGAGTGTCCGTTTCAGGTGAGATTGGTCAAATGGAAGAAGAACTTTTTTGAACCAAGAACTTGACCACATGACACACAAATGTTGAAAAATGGTGAGTAACGAATAAACTTATAAACATTTCTTATACTTTTAATAAGTATTAGCAATGTACTTTTAACTGGCAGATTCACTAATGTGGTTTTTTTGCTTCAGTTACGATTTGTGGCGAACTACTTCTTCTACACGATCATTTCTGTACTAAATAAATAGATACAAGGTCAACATATTCCCAACACGGTAAAGTAACTCCCACTTCAGCCTCCACTGATTGGTCAGTTTCTAGCTGAATGAGTTCAAATGGGTCAGAACAAGATCAAAAACGTTAGAAAAGTAGGCGTTAAAGAAGCAAGATTGAATTTGTCAAAAGGAAGAAGCCTATTATAACCAAAAACATGATGATTTGACAAATAAAATGCTAGGAAATGCTAAGAAACTAATGCACCACCGTCCCATCATTACACATTCAACATCTCAGCACTAATTCACTGATGTATTTTTGCCTCAGTGACAATTTCCACTGGTGAACTACTTCTACATAGACAGTTACGTGGAGTCCACTTCAGCCTCCACTGATTGGTCAGCTACTATAGTTCCACCACCCACAATGATTTCAAATGGGTCAGAGCATGAATACATATGGGTCATAAGGTCATTATAGCCAACATTTAAAGATTCACAAGGCGGTGAAGTAAATCCCACTTCAACTTTCATTAATTGGTCAGCTACTGGTGTTCTTTTGCACAAAATAAGATCAAATGGGTCGGAGCAAGATCATATGAGCAAATATAAAAAGACAGAAGGTATAACGGGGGATGAAGCCTCTCAGATGAGATTTGTCAAAAGGAAAGATAACTTTTTATCACCAAAAATACGAACAGAATATTATTTGTGTGTTTGCAATAACTTAGTTTGCGCCAATAATGAATTCCTTTGGTGAACTGCTTCCACTACATGTTACATGTCTGCACTTCATGAATACATACAAGGTCATAATAGCCAACATGTAAAGATCTGCCAGACAGTAAGTCCCTCCACTAATTGGTCAGAGTCATGAGTCAGAGCAAGGCCATGTGAGCGTGGTAGAAACAGCAGGGGTGAAAGAAGTTGGAGCCTCTCCAGGCGGCATGTAATCCCCCCCCCCCCCCCCCCTGACGCATTCACAATGAGCAAAGTGAGCAGCTCTGTCAGCCCCCTGGCAGCAATCAAGCAAGCCCCCCGAGGCTCTCAGCGTGTTCCCAGCCTGTTCATTACGACCCACAGGCGCTGTAGAGTCAGAGGGGGGGGGGCGGCACTGACGTGTGACTGCTGGCTTACCTTCGCTCCGCACCGTGAAGGGAGAGTCTCCGGGTCTCTTGGCCGAGAGCTGGCCCCCGAGAGAGGTCATTAGAAAGCACAGGCTGAAGAAGCCAATCCCCACCACAAAGATCCTGCAGCAGATAGACAGAGACCAGAGGCCGATTACACGACACAAGAGCATGACGGGGGTTTTTTCATTCTTTTTTGTATTGAAGACACGTAGACAAGACATTTGGTATATTGATACCACAGTTACAAATGTTCAACAGTTCAAAGCTACTAGTGTTCAGCTTATTCTCTACTATTGTACATCAATTGACAAGCCACATAGTTGATCTTCACTTGAAGGTGTACAATATTTAAACCACATGTATAACCATGTAGCGTGACAGGGTTAGAGCATAGGAGATAAAAAGTAGAGACAAGAAAGTAGAACATTACCAAAAAAGCATGTGAGAGTCAACATCACAGCGGGCTTCATGGAGCTTGAACACACTTTTTGTAAAGTTCATATTGCACCAATCAACCCACAGAAAAGCACAGTGCACACGCCTGGCCGTGTCATCCCAAATGAACCATTACACGGATGGGTTTTCTGCATCACACTGTGCTCAGTGAGCTGACATCCAAACATAAAAGCATTATTACAGGCGAATGGGTTGCATTTTGGGAGGAAGAGGCAAACACACAGCAAACATGTTGTGAGTCCTCCAGCTCTGAAAACAAATGGTTTGGCTCTTCTGCCACGCTCCAGGAGTCATGCTGGGAAAATGTTTTGTATTGAGGGGCACCGCAGGACAAATGGTTGCAATTCCATTCTTCAAGCCACAGCTGGAATTTGTATAAGGTGGGGAAACTGACAACAGAGAGGCTGCAGTCACTCCGTTAGAGACGGAGAGAGTGATAGTGCCATTTTACTGTGCAATATGTGAGGTAATGATGTAAAAAGTCAATGTTCAGGGAAGCATTTACGCCGTGTGGAAAGTATTTGATGCTACAGTGACAACACACTGAACTGTACAGCCTGTTCAATCAGGTCTGGAGGCAGAATGTGAAACACCACTGACTGCACTCAGAAAGCTGTCAATAGGGAACTTCACACCTGGAAGACGACAACCATCTATCACTAACACTATTGATACTGATTCTTAATTTTCTTATTTCTAATGAGCCATTCAGCTTGTGTTCCTGAGCAAAAGTTGTAATGACTGCTTCAGTTTTAATGATCTGCTTCAGTTGCTTTCCCGATACATCTGCTGCTGGTAGTTTCAGCTGAGTAAGCAAACGTTAATTATGGCACAGCAGGTATTCTGTTGTTCCAATTAATGCACATTTTCTGAACTTGCAAGAGTAGAAAACAACAGGAGGCAAACAATATTTACATTTATGGTGACTTTTTGTAGTCTGATGATACAGATACAGAATAAGAAAATGTACAAGGGTGTGTAGTTTATTGTGATAATTGGCCATGTCAGTGAATAGAGATGTAACCGATCGAAGAGGACTTGTTCTTACCTGAATGGTTTGAAAGTGAGAAGACATCTCCTCACCATAATGGACAGGTCGCTGCTGGATGCAATCATTTTCCACACACGGACAAAGCGGCTCTCCTCAGCATTGTGACAACCAGCTTCAAACACATAACTTTAAAAAACGACAGTCCTGAGGATCAACGGTGAGCGCGGGCAACTTCCCGGCCCGACAGCTGCGTGCGTGTGTGTGTGTGTTTTGCTGTGTGTGTGTGAAACAACTTCAGCAGGAATCCCGCAGGTGCGTCCTGCTGCAGCAGCGCCTCGGGTATAGTCCTCCTTTTCAGATTGTGCAGCGGAATAAATGTGGAGAAATAATCTGGGACACTCAGTTAGGATTGTACCCCGGACATTGTTGGATAGCAGCGCCGAGTGGAGCCACACGACAGTTGCCTTTGAGTTCCTTCAATTGATCTGAGGGGCTGCTGGAGCTCTGCCTTATTCTCCACTCATTATGGGAGTAGCTGGTTTACTGGTAGCGCCATCTAACGACCGGAAAACAAAACATGTATTTACTGTGTTTACCTTAAGAAAACAGACCACAGATAGAATAACCAGAGAACAATAAATCACTACATTGATATGATCCTGCAAACAAGGCTGTTTACGATGATAAGAACATTTAGCTGAGTCTTTTATGTGCACGAGGATCACAATTACAAATGTAAAATAGCAAGAATTCTGCAAACTTGAAAAAAAGCAATCCGTTATAAGCATAGAGGTTATAAGTGATACAGAAATGAGAATTCATTGTTTTTAGTTTTTATTGGCAAAGGAGGAGTACAAAAAGATTTTGGATGGAAGATTTGTTGACTTTGATCAATATGCAAAAAGTTCTTATCAGTAGATTAATGGAAGTGATACAGTGGTAGGTTAATCCAGCAAAACCAAGCACTGTATAGTCTCATTAATGATATGCAATAGTCTCCAAAACAAAATTGTAAAATGTAATACCGTACAGAATCTCATACATTTCAGTACCGAGGATAGCTCCGGCTGTGGCCCAGCAGACAGCAGCTCAGTAGCTACACCCAGAGGACTGAGCACAGAATACACTGACAGCTCAAAGATAATAGTGTCCCTAGATTTCCATTTCCTAGAAAAAAGGCTTCTTCTTCATATTTATGTATGGCTTTTACAAAGACATAGTGAAAGTTAGAGCCAAAAAACTGGCAGATTTGCTCATGTCTTTCAAGTGTTGTCTATTTGAGGATGCTGTTCGAGAATATACACATCAATGCCTTCCTGATAACATTCTGATTGTAACTTCATTAAAAAGGGCATCTTCAGGCACAATCACAAAGAGACTTTCAGGTAAAGTCACTCAGATGTTCCTGTTTTAGTTACCGTTCTCTTTTAGTTTATCCTTGGCCTTGTGAGAAATATGGAGGAAAAGATCTCAAACAAACATTGTGACTTGACCTAAGTATACTAAGTGTACCATCTTACAGTCATCATAGAAAGAGGGACTATCGACAGGTCGAGGCCACATCCAAAGTCGGCCTAATGGACAGCAAGCGGCAGCTGCATCCTCTGTTGTCATGGAAACAGTTTTCACCCCTTCTATGTTGAGCTTCACATGTTGCCTTTTGCAGAGACTGCTGGTATACCATGAGCCTGGGCTGAGGTCTGGAAATGCACCACTCGTCAGATCACATTCACTTCAAATCAGAATCACAATACTTGAATTATCCGTGAGGGAATTTACATTTCATGACAGTCTATTCTATTTGATTGAATTTACTTGCACTATTGTATCTGTTTTATTGTGCTGCACTGTTGGAGGAGCCTGGGACCTAAGATTTTCATCAACATAACTACACTGTAGCTATGTACGAATGACAATAAAAGCCTTGAATCTTGAGTTGCACCTTTCCAACATAAAATAAATACATATTTTTTAAAAGATAAGAAGTTAAAGTAAATATGACTTTGTCTTGACAATGCTGCAGGGCTTCATTACAGGACATGGTTACATAAAACTTCAGCTATAGTGTCTAAGTTAAAAAAGGTTGTGTACAGTGTGCGTGTGCGTGCGTGCGTGCGTGCGTGCATGCGTGCGTGCGTGCGTGCGTGTGTGTGTGTGTGTGTGTGTGTGCATTGAATCTGGGATGAGCTCTAACTCCCTTTTGATAAGAGGAGGATTCATAATGTCACCTGAAAAGGTTAAAGCAAGGACAACAGTTTCCTTTTTCAACTTTTCATGGCTTTCTACAGTCCTACGTAATTCTTCCTGTTTATAAGTCTTTATATTTCTTCTTGTTCTTACTCTTCTCCTTCTCCTGCTGCACATTGACCTCTTCACCACTGCATTATCCACAATATTTGTTATCTTGCCGTCTTATATTGCCTCTCTGCCTGAGTCTCTCTTTATTTGTCTCTGTCTGTCTACGTGTCCCTTGAGTATCTCCTTCCACTGCACTCTCTCTCCCCCTCCCACTGTTTGCTTTAAATCCCTCTGCTATACTGAGGATTCACAGAGCCAGGCGCCCAAGGACAAATAACTTAAAAGCATTTCCTTTGTATTAAACATGTTTAACGGAGAAATATACATCGGGGAGAAGCAGAAGTGGAAAATGCTGGCTTATGTTTTACACCATGGGAGGAGAATGAATTGTACTTAACTTCGCAGCAGAGATAAAACCCAGTCATATTGAATCGTATGTGCAGCTAGTGTTTGTGCAGCGAGTGTTTTTACTAGTTCTTCTGCCAATGTGGGAGGGAATCAGGGACTGAATCCTAAGCAGCACTTCACACGACTGTCTTCTTTGCTGAGCTATAGAAACGGTCCTATGCCCCAGTATTACATTTTAGCTGATTGTATAATGTGTATCTGGTGTTTTTAGAATAGTTAATTGATTGTTATAAAATAAAATAAATTGTGTTTACTGTAACTGAAACTGTCTCTGGCTCGTTATGTAAAACGAACCTGTGTTCCTTGTGGGTTACATCTTTTATTATCAATAGTTAGTTCCTAGGGGTGAAACTCCCTTAGGTGGCGTTGTTGGCAACACAAACTCTTACCTACACCACACCGTCACATAAAGAAACTGAATAGCTTACAAAGTGTTTTCATAACATGTAATCACATGACTGCCTTCAGTGCCTTTCAAATGCAAGAGTTGATGAAACAAAATCGTGAAAACCTTGAAACGGCACTCATCAAGTGGAGAAATCACTGGGCTTATTGTTTTTCTGGATATTAGACTACCAGAAGACAAACCATAAAACTGTCTTAGCTCATTGTTCATATAAAAAGTTACAGCCACCTGCTTGGTTACTAATCTCAAGAACATGAGATCAAGTATGTATGTACATTCACTTCAATAGGAAGTTTTTTTGTCTGGCTACCTTTCAAAAACCTTAACGTTGAGCATAGATTATTTGTGGATTGATGACTATTTCCACACATTAACTACTTTACAATAAAAGCTAAGTTGACAAGAAACTGACCATGGCAAAATGACATTGCCTTTCATATTTTAAGCAGCTCTCGGACCACATCATTCAACATGTTTCAGGTGGAGAATCAGCTTTCGACATTTTGCTATTAACTGCCATTCCCACAATGATCTGCAATTTTGTTTGACATCGACTGACTCTAACCATGGACACTTGAAAACACTATTTTCCTTACATTCTTCACATCACCCCCTCCAGCCTGCTGCACTATCAGCTACCTACAGTCTATGCTCTCAGTTATTTATCACAGAGGAGCTCTCAGCAGATGACTGCTCACAGATAGATCACCTGTGTTACACTGCCATAAATGTCTAATGCTACCATAAATGTAAATGGGAGTGATTGCTCAGCACCTGCGATGCTCTAATGTTGGTGCTGAAAATATAGAAAGTCTGTCCTAATGTTCATTACAGCTCGATCAAGATTCAATACATTCAAATCTAAACGTATATCTTCTCCCTCTAGGCTCTCACAGCTACATCATAATGAGATACAATATGCCATCTTCCATTGCATTTCATAGGAAATTTATTATTTAATCAACAGTTACACAGCCTTGGTAGGCTTCATAGATGGATGTGAGAGACTGTATACCTGCAGAGACGCAACTCACATGTAGCTTCAGAGTTTCCGATATTTACGTTGTTATCTTAACGCCACACTGTATGAAAAGAGGTCGATCTGTCAAAATGGGGGGACTTATACAAGGCAAGGCAAGTTTATTTATATACTGTAGCACATTTCAACAAAAGGAAATTCAAAGTGCTTTACAAAAATGAAAGAGTCTGACCCTTGTCAATTAACTACAGGTGTCCCTCAGGGCTCTGTCCTTGGTCCCCTCCTCTTCTCTTTGTACACAAACTCCCTTGGATCGGTCATTAGCCCACATGGTTTTTCATACCACTGCTACGCTGACGACACCCAATTAATTCTGTCTTTTCCCCGTTCTGAGACCCAGGTCGTCGCACGCATCTCTGCTTGTCTAGCAGACATCTCTCAGTGGATGTCTGCTCATCACCTCAAGCTCAACAAGACTGAATTGCTTTTTCTTCCGGGAAAAGAGTGTCCCCTCTGTCGTTTCCCCGACTCAGACTGCAAGGAATCTGGGTGTGACCCTAGATAACAACCTGTCCTTCACTGCAAACATCGCTGCTACAACCCGCTGCTGCAGATACACGCTTTACAACATCAGGAGGATACGTCCCCAGCTGACCCAGAAAGCCACACAGGTTCTGGTCCAGGCTCTCGTCATCTCACGCCTAGACTACTGCAACTCCCTCCTGGCTGGTCTACCTGCATGTGCCATCCGACCTCTGCAGCTCATCCAGAATGCAGCGGCTCGTCTGGTCTTCAACCTTCCTAAATGTTCCCACACCACACCGCTCCTCCGCTCCCTCCACTGGCTTCCGGTAACTGCTAGAATCCACTTCAAGACAATGGTACTTGCGTACCATGCTGCGAATGGATCTGGCCCTTCCTACATCCAGGACATGGTTAAACCGTACACCCCAGCACGTGCACTCCGCTCTGCATCAACCAAACGACTCGCTGCACCCTCGCTGCGAGGGGGACCCAAGTTCCCATCAGCAAAAACACGTGGGTTTGCTATCCTGGCTCCAAAATGGTGGAATGAGCTCCCCATTGACATCAGGACAGCAGATAGCTTACACACCTTCCGGCGGAGACTGAAAACTCATCTCTTTCGACTCCACTTCGAGCGATAGAATTACTAACAAAGCACTTATATACTAATAAAGGACTGGCTTATCTAAAGCCAGTTGAGTAGCACTTGAAATGTGTTGGCTCTATGAAACCTGATGTACTTATATGATTCTGTTTTCTTCAAGGTTGTGTCTTCTCGGTCGAATGCACTTATTGTAAGTCGCTTTGGATAAAAGTGTCAGCTAAATACAATGTAATGAAAGACATTAAGAGCATTAAGAAACATATTATGAAAAACATTTAAACACACTAATTTAAAAGCAAGCAACATGAATAAAGGTTACAGTGCAGTGTAAGATACACACATCACAAACAAGACCAAGATCACCTTTTATGTTGGTTTATTCAAACAGATCATTGTGTGACAGTTGTGTGAAATGAAAACTTTTAATAAACACTTAAAGGTAGGTAAGAATGGAGAAACCAGCTCGAGTGCGCTAGAATTTGAAAGTACGCAGCCGAAAATAATCTGCCGCTTCCTCTCAGAGGGGAGAGGGGTTTTGTAATCATAATATAATAATATTACATTTCTCAAAGTCACATACTACTTGAACAATAATAACTAAATGGCTGCCACTTGAGCAAACATTCACAGGGTCTTTTCCATTAGTTTGTGTATGTTCTTTGTTAAATGTACTGTAACAAGGTAGGAATTGAATTACAATGCAATACAATACTGTCCCAAGGAGAGTTGGCACACTTTGCCTTGCTTCAGGTTACTTTCACCACAAACAGATAGGAACATTCAAAGAGAAGCTGGAGCATTATAGCCAATCAAAATGGGCTAGACCTTGGGGTGTGCGGCAGCTGCTGTATTGATAATAGATGTCCTGAGAAAAATCGAAGTCACTACAAACACCTGAACCCTTTAAACTGTGTATCTGCCATCAGGTGCGGTGTAGTTTCAAACATAAGGAAACCAGATTTGAAGGGATCAGTCATAATTTAAGTCATAGTTTAAAGTTATCTTGTGAAATAACGTCAATTTCTTTAAATACCTCAAATGAAGGAAAATAAGTAAGGCTTCGCTGCAGCTGTGTTTGTTCAGCCCTCATGCTGTGCTGTACAGGAAATACAGTTTTATATTGTTTCTCGATCATTTTGCAGTCTGAAAATAGTGCACTCATCAGATCTGTAGTACAGCCTGACACATCAAACAAAGCTTTTCCTGGAGGTTCAGAGCCGATCAATCTTATTTTTCTACCTCCACTACAAAGATTGTGTTGTCTTTTACCTGAAAGGAACAGATTGTACACTGAAACTAAATAACAGAACACATGTTTCAACTCTGAAAAACACATACAGTTGCAAGAAAAAGTATGTGAACCCTTTGGAATTACCTGGATTTCTGCATAAAAATGTGTTCTGATCTTCATCGAAGTCACAACAATAGACAAACACAGTCTGCTTAAACTAATACCACACAAACAATTATATGTGTTCATGTTTTTATTGAACACACCACGTAAACATTCACAGTGCAGGGTGAACCCATAGGTTAAAGACTTCTTCAAGAGCTAATTGGAGTCAGGAGTCAGCCAACCTGGAGTCCAATCAAGGAGACGAGATTGGAGGTGTTGGTTAAAGCTGCCCTGCCCTATAAAAAATACACACCAGTTTGAATTTGCTATTCTTAAGAAGCATTGCCAGATGTGAACCATGCCTCGCACAGAAGAGCTCTCAGAAGACCTACGATTAAGAAGTGTTGACTTGCATAAAGCTGGAAAGGGTTACAAAAGTATCTCTGAAAGCCTTGATGTTCATCAGTCCACGGTAAGACAAGTTGTCTGTACATGGAGAAAGTTCAGCACTGTTGCTACTCTCCCTAGGAGTGGCCGTCCTGTAAAGATGACTGCAAGAGCACAGCGCAGAATGCTCAATGAGGTGAAGAAGAGTCCTAGAGTGTCAGCGAGAGACTTAAAGAAATCTCTGGCACATGCTAACATCTCTGTTGACGAATCTACGATACGTAAAACACTGAACAAGAATGGAGTTCATGGGAGGACACCACGGAGGAAGCCACTGCTGTCCAGAAGAAACATTGCTGCACGTTTGAAGTTTGCAAAAGAGCACCTGGATGTTCCACAGCACTACTGGCAAAATATTCTGTGGACAGATGAAACCAAAGTTGAGTTGTTTGGAAGGAACACACAACGCTATGTGTGGAGAATCCAAAGGGTTCACATTTTCCTTGCAACTGTATCATGGTTTATTCTCGTTTGTTTTGGTTTCTTCAGAAAATGGTTTGACATTATACCTGACTCCAGCTGTTCTCTTTTCATCACCTGTCCACCAGGCGTCCTCAGCACCTGGCGCTCACCTGCTGACTGATTGGCCAACTGCTCCTCATCTTAAATTACATCTAGCATGTAAAGACCAGACAGTTATATGGGGGTGTTGTTTGCTCTTGGCTTCTCTAGGTTATCTGTTCCCACCCAGTTTAGGGTATGTGCAGAACAAAGGCAACACATACACAATGAAATCAATTCTGACGGCCTAATCCTAAAATCCTAATTCTTGCATTCAAGGTGTTCAAAATACTTTGGTCCATTACATTTAAAAATGAAAAGCGTGCATGTCTGTTGTGAAACTTTGGTTATTATATACAGACATGCTGGAAATAATGGTTATAGTCCAACTACATTGTTATATTTTCTCTATTAAAATGATGTATGCAAGGCTATTTGATATGTATCCTTAAACATATAGACTCCATTCAAACCTGCATTAAAATATGAAATGTTGTGGACATTTAACAAGGACCGTATATGTTTTTTGATTGGTCTCTCCACTCTGGCTATCATTTATGTTCATATTAGGCATGATCACAATGTGGACACAATAATGAGAACACATTTGAACACCAGATGTGAATGCAAAGACCAATGAATTACTATCCGGAATACATATCCAAATAAAAATCACATTTTATTAACCGGCTTTAGTTCAACTATTAACTCTATTTTAAAAGGTCCCTCACTAATAGAAGTGAATGCATGTTTGTATTATGATGAAGAGTAACTTGTTATTTCATGCTTATCTTACTTGTTCATACTTTGCTGATGTCTAGACAGAGAGCTTTGCTTTTGTGTTCTCCACCACATCTACTGTAGCTGGTTCAAGCAAATTGCTTGCTTTTATCTTCACCAGCAGACCCACGTTCTCCACACACATCACAGCCCTTTTTTTTACTGTTTGTTGTAAAACTGGAGAAAGTCAGTGGGACTATAATTTAAAAATTCAGAGGGGAGAAAGTGCCACTATTGTCAAATCCAATACATCTAAAATGCAGCTGTGGTGAATAGAGACACATCAAATGTTGCAAAAATACTGATTTGTTGTCAGCAGGACATACAAAAACGTGATGCTTATGTAGCTGCAGGATTTTAGAAATCTGCTTGTTATTGTGCTTTTTTGTATTAGTTACAGCCTGCACAGTTTGTTCTCCTGGCATTACAGCCACATGCCAGGCCAAGCTGTGACTGCATAACGAAATCCACCTACGGAATATAAATTGCCCAAACTTGTGTTTGCTCAAATAAAAGCCAATTCCAAGATAATGGAGACGCCTTGGTGTTAAGCAATAATCTGATAAACATAAATGCCACCAAAGCTGCTTGTAAATCTGAGCTTTACCAAGTGAGTCACCGGTTTTTAGCGTTTTTTAGATATGTGGTTTGAGTGAGATTTAGTAGCTATTATTGAATTATATTCTCCACACCATAAGCAAATAAACTGGTACAAAGGGCTGTTGATCTTCTTCTAAAATATTGCATTAAAAAAGAATGCATACAAATGTAAAATAGAACTTATTAGAAAGCTATTTTGTGTGGTGTTATTTGTTGGGACCCCATTCTACTTTCTAAAGAACATGTAATACTCCTATTTTCTCCAGTGGAAACTGCCAAATGGAACTCCTACTATCGAATGGTTCAGACACTGAACATTGTCAGGGTCAAGGGTCAAATTCTGATGGAAACGGCAGCAATGACCTAGAAAAAAGAGGGAAATGCTTGGTTTAATTTATTAATGAAGTATTAAACATGTCAAATGTTTTCTAAAATGAACATTTGACAACCTTTTAGGGCTAAAAAATAAGCAAGAAAAAAGTATAAACTTGGTATAATGATAGACTATGAAAGTTGAGCCTATTTGAAATATATAAACTGTACAAGAGAAACAGAAAGTATCAACATGATACTCCTTTGTGGTTAAATAAAGCAGACAGTAAACAAAAGTTTCGCTCTTACTTTTGTCCTTTGCAGTCTTTCATTCCAGGGCATGTCCACTCCTGCTCAAAGGAAAACCTGACACCACAGGACTTGTAGTTCCCCTTCAGAGGGTGAGATCTACTCAGTAACCGTGTTCCCACCAAGACGTCCAATTCAGCTGAAATGCATTACATGAAGTGCACCTACACCTCTTCACCAACAACATCTCCACTTGATGAAAGACATTAATACGTCTGTGTGTGTTCACACGGTGAGTATTCACACACTTGTTTTGTACTGCAGGCTTTTATCTAGTTCATCTAATGTGTTAAATATTGATTTCAATACAGATGAAAGGGATGAGTCTCTTCTCTGATGTGAGTACACAGCGACGTGTTTTTGGCTGGGTTTCCATCATCTGGTTCACTGCAGGCATTGCAGGTGAGGGATGGTTTTGAACTTGAAAATAAGTGTTTCTCTTTTTTTGTATTCACTGATTTAAAGGGTTTCAGCCTATGCAGGGCTGTAGTGGTCAATGTGCTCGATTTTGTGGAAGTTTTACACATCATTATGATTAAACAAATACACATTAGCTCTTAAATAAATAATTCTAACAGTAAACCTCCAGTTATAATAATCTAAGATTGATTTTTCACTCGGTTTCTCTTGTGATTCTGGGAATATGCCTATCTTTACCCCAATATTGAAATCATTTCTAATTCTGGACACACTCAAATTGGATTTGTTGCTTGAAGTTAGAAGTATGGCAAAGTGTAGCTACAGCAACATATCTTTAACTTAACTAGGCATGATTTAGCTTAGCAAAAAGACTGCAAACAGCTAGCATGGTTCTTCCAGATAATAGTCCAACACAAAACCAACTCTAATGTTTCTGCTTAGGTCCAAATTAAAGATACAAGATGTAGTGTGAGTTGCTGGTAGATAGTTGTGTTACATTTAGAAAGTAGCATGGGCTAGCTATTTCCTCCTGTTTCCAGTGTTTGTGCTAAGCTAAGCTAACTGGCTGGTGCTTGTAGTTAAATATTTATCGTACAGACACGAACAAGGTATCATTCTTATTATCTAGCTTTCTTTCCGTTGAGTAAAAATGTGTACTATTCTTTTAAGATAATCTTAAAACTAATTTACCAGACTTTAGTCTAAAAGCTGCACTACTCTCAAAAGTTATAATAACTTGAACTCTGGTTTTCTTTAGTTGAAAAAAGTGATACTTACATACAATACAATGTTACAGTGTTATATTTTTTAACTAAAAGTCATCCCTGTCTCTCAAAATTCAGTCAGTCACGGGCTGGAGCTACAGACCGTTTCCCAGGCGGCAGCACGGTGTGGAGAAAATGTGACACTGACATGTAATGTCAGCTCATCACGCCTCGATATTAAATACTTTTCCTGGCATAAGAATAAAAGTCTGTGTCAATATGACAGCCAGCATGATGACCCCAAGGTTAAATGTGAATATATAGACGAGCCGCTGCCACAAAGCCTCACTCTGACTCTCCTCAACGTGATGCCCAGCGACCAGGGAAAATACCTCTGCAAGCTGCGCTCCCGCCATGGTATGACGTCTAACACTACTGATGTTAAAGTACAAGGTGAGTTATCAGATACAAAAAGAGAAGTACAAATCTCAATGTCTTCTTTTACCCGTCTAAAAGTCCTTTGTTTTCACAGATTGCCTTGCAACTTCTGGCTACGACAGAAATGAGTCTAATGCTGAGTGCTGGTTCAATGGAGTTTACCCCGGTGGCGGCAGCGTCCGCTGGTCCCAAGGAGAGCTTAACTTCACGGCCCCTGCCTTCTACCAGAAAGAAGAAATGGACCATCATGGACGGTACAATATCTTGAGTCAATTAGATGTCCAGAAAGGAAATTGGAACCAGCCGTATACCTGCTCACTGTGGATGCCTTCGACCAGTAAGGCGCTTTTTAGTCACGAACTACATATGGTTAAGAGATTGAAAGGGTCATCAGAAAGCATGGTCACGCTGCAGTGGATCTGTTTGATAATGGAAATCATAATGGTTAAATGTATGACATAAAGGGAACAAACCAACAGAATTCAGATGTTGAAATAAAAAGGAGCCACAGATTAATTCAGTAAATGAAGTGTTGGGTGCAGTTTTGTTTTTTATTTGTTGTACAATGGGTACATTTAGTTTTTAACCCATTGTTACCTGCATTTAAGAGCTTAGGGAGAACTTCTCGGTAAAAACAAGAGTGTGTAGGGTTTTAATTAGCAAGGGTCTAACAAAATATATATATATATATATATTTCACTGATTATTAAATATGTAACAGGAGGGGAGGCAGTCTGTTAGAGAAAGATGAATCTGAAGGCGTATTTTGACCCCCACAATTTGTGAAAACAAACTGCCACACTTAGTTAAAGGGTGTTTAGTTATTAAATGTTGTTTCAGAGGACTGGAAACACTATTTTTAAGAAAATAGGCTTTAAAAATCTGCTGCTATATATTTTTGTTAGAAATTAAAGATGCAGCCTTGTTTTACTGGTAGTTGTATACTCATTGTAAACAGACCTTTTGCTTTTGTTAAACCTTCACCTCCTCCTTATTGCCAAAAGGAGGCAGTCTTCTCGTGCAAGAGAAATAACACACCTCTGGCCTTTGGTGAATGCTGCAAAGGAGAGCATCGGTATTCTGAAACTATGAACACTGAAGGGGAGTGATAGTTGTCAAATAAAAATGTTGTTTGTTAAAGATTTACTTTTGTTTTCTAATTATTTTTGCTATGCTTCATAAATGCTCAAATCCGAGTTATATTTTGTGGTTCTGACCAAATGTGTTTACTCATCTGTGGTGTGACTATGGGTCTGTGGATGGATGCTTTGGTTTTGCACGTTTACACTCCTGGCTGCAAACCTATTTGTTTTGGAGATGTTTAGGCATGCATTCCTTTAAACTAGTTACAGCAAGTTTTTCCTTTTTTCAAAACGTTATTTTAAGTTTGCTGTTAATTTTTAAAAGCTAGTTAAAGTGGAAAACAGGTTGCACCGCCTGTTTAATATGCTTTCGTCCTTCAGTCTCAGTGTGGTAAGTTTCACATTGGTAACATGTCTTTCTCGGATGAATGGTGACAAAGGAAAAAGAAAAGCTGTGTTTTCTGGGCATGTATTCATTTCTTCTGATTTGAAACTGATATTACAATGAATGCAAAGGACCTGATGAAGTCCTTTAAATGAGGAGCAAAAACATTCTCAATTCTTCAACGTATCAGTGGATAGTTTAAATTCAGCTGGGACTGTAGAAAGATAACATAACTATGAGTCATAAGATTGACTTTAATAATAAGAGTCAGTGACCGAAAAAGCGAGTGTGGACAAGTGCAGGTACTTCGTTGCACAATAACTTTCTTCTCCTGTGTGGGTCTGATGGAAGTAGACATGCTTACACAAGCAATAACAATACATATGTCCCTAGACAGGGCTTTGAGTTAATAAAACAATCCCGAGTGGTTCAGGGGCAAGATAGCATGACCTCAGGAGACCCGGCAGAGAGCATATTAGTAAAGGATCGAACTGGAGGAACTGAATTGTTTGTCCAGGAAAAAAACAAGTTGATTGCTTGCATTGGAGATCAATATTGTTTGACCGTTAGAGAACAACATCTTTAACATGTAATCCTCTAGTCTAGATGTATGCCGATGGTGGAATCATGTAATATTACATTCTGTGTGAGTCTACATATGAACATATTCTAAATATACTGTCTAACGGAAATTAGAAATTAGCAAAAGTATAATTATTAAACCCTTAAAGGAATACTTTAACCCAAATATATATATATATAAATATAATAATAATAAATAATAATGGGTTCCATTTATAAAGCACTTCATCCCGAAGTGCTACAAGTAGTGAGCATGAACAGTATAAATAAACATTACACAACACGGTAGAATTAAATTAAATTAATCTATTAATTAAAAAATAGATAAAAGGTCATACGCATTATATCAATCTTATTATTCATAAGTAATATTCTCTAAATGTCAAATTTAGCTTTTTTAAAAGCATCAGTATCCAAATGTTTTTGTGAGCAGAACATTTTGTAAAATTGAAAATAGTGAGTAGCGTGGAACAGTCATTCGCCCACTGTTACTCAAATAAAATCCAATCATTTGTATGGAAATGCAAATTAGTGTTTGTTGTTTGTTCAAGTGGAGAATGTTGTTTATCTCCCGGTACGTCCAAAATAATAAACTATGCCGTTAATTACAAGAGCAGTGTGTAGGTGTGTGTTTGCAAAACACAGTCATCCAGAAACTGAAACATAACAATGAATAAATTATCTCATATTGCCAGCGACTGTGGAACATCCAAACAGCTGTTTCAGGCTTTCGCTTCTCAGCATTTGAGTCTGCAAAGACAACCTGATTGCTCTAATGTTCTCCCATTTAGATACAAAACACTGTTGCCATGGTAAACTGAAGCCGATGAAGCCTCACTTCAAGAAAATAAATTGGCTTTTCTTTCGGATGCGGACAATTTAAGAAGTCCATCAAAAATACAAGCAATTAAATATGCTTTGCTTTGAAATACATTATGTTTTGAGGAGCAACTTCTCATTAAACAGGGAGGTCAAACTCATAGATGTGTGGGTATTATCTAAGAATCATTTGCATTTTCTTTTTCTTTGTAGTTGAACGGTCAGGATGCACTGAAGTCCTGGAAGAAAAGGGTGGGTTTTATACATTTAATACATTTGTAGAGGAGGTAAAGCTTTAAAGTTGGCCCTGTTATGCTTTTTGGGGTTTTCCCTTTCCTGTACTGTTATTTAGGTTTTAGTGCATGTAACAGCAAACATCTGGAATGTCGCCCAATCAAAAGCAATGTAAACAGGAAGCCACTGCATAGCAGCTTTCAGACATTACAGTCTTAGAGGTAAGATATGTCGACTGTATGATAAAACTTTTTAGATTTTTCTGTTTGTAGGTAATGCACCACCAGTGTGCTTATTCATCTAAATGCATCACAGTCAGATTGTATCCAGAGTGGGTCACAGTGATATGGATGTGTATGTGGAAAGACCACTATGTTTTCAATTGGCAGCAGAATTGGAGGTCTGTCAAAAAGATCTCACATTGAAACGTTATGTAACATTCCAATTATGTTATGTAACTGGTTGTTCAGGCTCCTCCTCTTCACTCAGATCCCCTGGCTTTCTTACATGTGTTGATTCTGTGCATCGCCACTCAATACAGTAGCTTATGTCCACACACACTTACTGTATACACACAGATTTTCAGCCCATAAGCATCTTCAGTGAGCGATCATGCCAGAGCTCAGGATAGTCTAACTCATTGACCGGTGATGAGGAGGAGGAGCTTATCAGAGCTGATTCAACACTGATAGCATCATATGATCAGCTCTGTGTACAAACAGTGGAGATATCTCTACTCTCTCTCTGTCTTGAAGTGTTCAGTAATAAACAAATAAGGAAAGAAATTAAGGTAAATAGTCTTTTTTTTTTTTTGTAAAATATATAACTCATGTAAGCCAACCATCTGTGAGAATAATTGAAGAACTTCTTAAAATACAACTCAATCTTATGAAAGTTTAATTAGAATTGGGAGGGATGAAACCCTCTGTAATGGTCACCCATGCAGAGCACACAGCACACACAGTGAAATGTGTTCTCTGCTTTTAACCAGGACTAGTACCAGGAGTCTAGTGCTAGGAGCAGGGGGCAGCGACAGCACCCGGGGAGCAATGGGAGTGAGGGGGGAAGGGGGATGTCCGGTGCCTTGCTCAAGGATGCCACGGCAGGGCAGGAGGTGAACTGGGACCTCTCCAAGTAGAAGTCCACACTCCATATTTAGGTCTGGTCGGGGACTTGAACCGGCGACCCTGCGGCTCACAGTCCAAGCCCTTAATTTCATGATGTCACTTTTTAGGGTGGGTAACTTTTCACCGACCCTAAAAATTGCCATCCCTATCATTTCAAGATATCATTTCAAGAGCCACTGAAACTACAGCTGGAAGTACCCGGCTTTAGTGCCATCTGCTGGCTCTTTTACTGAAAGTTTCAAAAAGAACAAAACTAACTTTGGCACAAAATAAGATTGTAATCTGGACTGTGTTTACTTACAGCAACAGCTTTACATTAAAGTGATTTAAAAATTACGGTGACATAGTTGAACACTAATGAAAAGCGAGATTAAATAAACATTTGGTTCTGAAATAAAAGTAAAAAGATTAGATATCAATACAAATAAATGTTAAATAAAACTCTTATTTATGAAAACAACTTGTAACAATGTGTTTAATATTTCCGTTACACTTTGTACATCTGTGTAACCCTCACACAATTTACTCACATTTATAAATACATAATAATTACTTGTGTATAATATTTACAGTGGTGACTCGACATTAGGGGCACAGCCCCACCTAGTGTCAGCAGAAAGCAATTAAAATAATAATTCCAAAAATATGCAAAAATCCCCGATCTAGCCCCTCTCTCTGCTGTCAAAATGAATGGGTGCTGTGAAAACTACAGTGTGCATGCTCAGAGTATTTTTATATTCAATGTGTGCGGCAAAAAAAGAATCACAAGTGGGGCAAAGTGCTGGCAACCCCACCAAAACGTCATCTCATAATTCAGGGAGCTGATTGGCTGTAAGTACGTGTGCCGCGAAAGGTGTAGTTGTGAAGAGGAGACGAGAGAGAGCAGCTTATAGCAATTAAAATCAGTAAAACGGAAAGAAAATGAATGAAGTCGACCATCTACTTCAGCTTTGGTGTGTTTTTGCCTATAGGCTATTGCTCTGCTGGATCGATTGATATTGTGACCTCGGTGATGAGTATCTGTGTTTTCCTTATATTTACAGTCTGGTGTTTTAATGCTGACGCATTACGGTTGTTGTTATTGTTAAGTATTGCTTTGTGATGGAGCCCTTTACTCCCTGTATTAAAGTGCATTACAATATGACATCCCCACGCTGTGTACGTAAATGTATGTGCTGACAGTGTTGCTCCGTGCTCTCCATTCAAGGCTTCAGACAGTATATCATTTGACACTTCCCCCCCTCTCTATCGGAACCATGGATACAGCTATTTGTTTACGTGTTTAAAAAAGCACCAGAAGCTTATATATAAACATCTAAGTTGTTCGTGCCCCACCACTTTTGTACATATAAAAACCAGCAGCATTCGAAGATGAATAACCAATATGGTGATTGTGAAACTAAATAATTCTTATTTATTTAAAAATGTCATACAGTAAAATACAGTAAAACATGTCAGTATAGGCAGTGCTTTACTCCATTTTAGTCAGGCTGATGCAAATATAACCAAGGTTATTGCATGCCTGAAGTTATCTTCAGAGCTTGAAGAATGAGTTAACCTTGAATAAGAAGAGAGGCAGAAACGCAGGGCCTTCAAAACAAAAGATGAGTGGATATGTTAATGTTGCACAGGGCAGAATGCACTCAGAGAGACCTTCCTGGTAGGTCCTCGTGTGATTTATTGCTCAACATTCACAAAGGTTGGACATTGCCACCTATGGCCGGAGATGAAGTCAAGGATATCACGCTTTTTACGTTTGAATGTTCAGCACCAAACAAAACCAAAAGTGCAGTTTAAAGCATGCCATCACACAAACAGACATAGCAAGCTTACATAATTCAAATAATCAAAAGATTCTCCATAATGTTTTGGCACTATATGGAATCAGCTGTTGGCGTCTTCATAAGTGTGTTGTTTTCAAAACAGTTTTTCACATAATGCCAACAATGAGCCATCCTCCCGGTGGCTGTTCACACATTTACATAAAGGCCACAACACCCACGCTCTACATGAAGGTCATTTTCATTGTGAAATAAAATATAAATTATCTTGCATTATGTGACATTGTCTTACAGTGTGGAACAAGTCATTTCACAGGTTAACTTTGTAGATAAAAGCAAAAAAATTATATAAGAGGGAACTTTGGGTGCCATGAATCACTATTAGCACATTAATGAAGCTTAAACGAGACACGTTTAACATGCTAATTCGTACTGCTAGCTGTTGGTTGGGCTACTCTACAAACCTTTAGCAGTTCATTCAAACTAGAACAAAAAAACAACAATATAATAATATATGAAATGCAATTGCAAAGAGTCTATATTATGTCAACACGCATCTCACGTCATCTTAAAAGTATTTTTCTGTTCTGTTTTATATATACAGTCTATGGTTTTAGCTTATTGACTGAATAATCACAGCTCATATCATTTTAAAAACAGCCTTACCTGAAAATGTCACCATAGCAACACACCTGTTTTTCTTCTTCTACTACTTTGTGTTCTTCTGCTTCTTCTTTAGTATTTATTTGCAGTTGGCAAACCAGTTTAGAGTTGCATGAGCGCCACCTATTGGACAGGAGTATAGAGTAGTGATGTTGCGTACTGCGCCAAGGTTAATTCATATTTTATTTTATTTTGAACACTATTTTATTTCCATGTATTTTGAACAATTATTATATTTTATTTATTTTATTATTATTTTATTAAATAATTATAATAATATATTTATTTTTTTTACAAAGATTTTTTACAAAGATACATCTATTTTATATATTTTTTATTTTGTTTTATGTTATGTATTTTTTTGGTTTAATTATTGAATTCTTTATTTTTGTATAAATATGTATATTTCTCCAACCCACATTCCCACCGAAAGTACAGTGTTAATTCTCTGGATTTTAACCCACACTCCCAGATAATTTGTGGTTGTGGTCTGCCTGCTCTAACCAAACAGTTGCCTGCTAGTTAGATCTGTATTTACTAAATCTTTCCGAGGTGGTGGGGTAACTTCCAAAGTTTATTTTTACTTCCATTATTTTACCCAGGCAGACCCGCACCTACGTCTGTTATTGATTTTAGAAATGTTTTATTTGTATTTTTTTCTTAATATTATAATTATAGTAATATAATATAGTATTATTATATTATTTTGTTCATTATTATTATATTACTTTGTATGTATTTATTCCAATATTATTATTTTGTATTCATTTATTGTATTTTTATCAAACTTTATTGTATATCTTTATTATTATGTTGTACTATGATTTTTTTATTTGATGTTTTTATAAAATGTTATTACATTTGTATTAATATGTTATTTATAAAAAAATGTACAGTATATTTGTATTGTTACCCATTTTTATTTACAAAGAATGTATTATTTATTTATTAAAATAATCTTTTTAAATAATTTTTTTACTGTCACCAATTTTTGTTTTGCATCCGCCAGAGGTATAGGGGGGGCGTCTACCTAACGGCCCGTCTACACTACAGGCATAACAAAATGTTGAAGCTGGGCGTGTCTGAGGCTTGGCGATTTCTCGCGCCCAAGGTGACCAACAACCAATCAGGAATCTCCCGCCCGCCCCCGGCATACAAAGCAATAGCAATGTTAAAACAAAGTAAACTGGATATAAACTCCCCAAACAGACGAAAACCTACCAGTTTCATCCACTGTCTCTGCCACCTCCCTCCATGCCTCGCTCCTCCGGTTTGTATCCCGGTAGATGAACAGAGACTGATCATACAGCACCGGGTGATTCACTACCGCTCCATTTTTTTGAATATGAGGAAATGACCTGCGTAGTCTCTCCCAGCATACACGCAGTTTGATTGGCTAGCGCTTGTACTGTCAGATTTGCATACGCATGATTTGATTGGCTGATGCCAAGCATCGAGCCTCAAAAGTTGAACATTGCTCAACTTTTGATGCTCGCGATGCTTGCAAAGCCACGCTCCGCTCCCCACAATGCAGTTCGGCGAAGATTCAAAATCAACTACGTCACCCCATTCAAGTGAATGGGCGAAGCGTTGAAAGCATTTTTCGATGCCTGTAGTGTAGACGGGCCGTAAGGCTGGCCTCCAGTAAAACAAAAGGTACTCTGTTCTCGCATTGACCGCCCTCGACCGCTCTCCCAACTCACGCCATCTTCACCACACATGCGATTTTGTTCCAGAAGTAACCATCAATTTTTCATATCTGTTCCAGAAAAACCTAATTTTACTAACAAATAAATGTAGAAATACATTAAAGATATGTATGTTGTTGCCATATGTATAGCTATATATTGCTAATGCCACACATCGGAGTTGTGCCCTTACAGTGCCGCAGACTGTATGTATTGCTTTGCGATACTTTGCAACCGGCAGTTTTCTCTATGCTGTGGGGGATGCAGAGAACCTAAGCAAGAATACAGTCTGCAGTGCTATTCAGAAGGTCGCACATGCTCTGACAGGGCCCGCAGAATCCTTTGTTGTGTTTCCTGGCACATGTCCCACGCAGACGATCAAAGAGGGATTTTACAGCATGCAGGTATTGATATGTGAGTATATCTTTACAGTGAATGTTGTTCCTATGACGTACACTGTTGTATAATAAATGCAGCCTACTATATCATAGGGTTTCCCAGGGTGCTTTGCTGTATCGACTGTGGACACATATACCGATCTCTGCGTCCCTGGGAGATAATGAAGACGACTATGTGAATCGCAAATCATTCCACAGCCTCAACATTCAGGTAAATCTTGCACATTCACTAGAACACACATTGAAGTCTGGATGATTAAAGGAAATCGCACATTTAAATATTCACACAGTACATGTTTCACACTTGGACTATCTTTATATATAACATGGACTCATTGCAAATGAACATTGATGCTACACTGACTATGATGCTCTTATTGTGGAAGTAGGCTTGTTAACCCCAGCGCCATATAGATAGAAGAGTTACGACACCGGAAGTCCAAAAACGGTTATCGTCACGTGGTTCATGTAGACGAGGATCGTTCCCCGGAAGTTCATGGCGGACAATGTGAATGCATTGATAACAGGAGATAGAACTACGATTTTTGTTAATTATTAGTGAATAAAGGTTTTGATTTGCAATATTTATACAACAAATCGATATGTGTATGTATTCACATCAATATGTTTTAAAAAATAAAATCGAATTTGCTAATATTATGTGATAATATTAGGATTAGTGTGAACAGCTAACAGTGCCTTGGTTAAAGAGCCTGTTGCTGTTTATTTATAGCTTTGAATTCTTTCAAACCAATATTATCTTCTTAAACCTGTATGGTAGTCAGGAGCATCACGTTCTAATGTGTATTGATACATTTAGAGGGAGGGGATCTAAAGTAATGCTTTAAAATTCAGATTGGATTCATTTCTACCATTTTCTTAAATTCATGGTAGTTTCAGTAATCCCATGGTAACTGAGGACACAAGTTATCTAAATGACTAATGTCATCTTTATGGCTTTCAGAAAGGACAGGAGACCGACAGGTGGCTATCAAAGGACTAGCAGCAGCAGCAGGACTAGCAGCATATGATGATGATGATGATGATGTTAAATGTGTTGTTTTAGGAACATCCATTGCAAATACATGGAATTCAATAAACATTGAATAGCATATCATGCAGTTTGTCGGTGCCTTTTCCTCCGTGTTGTCCTGGTTTGATGCGCTGCCTCCTAGTAGCCACCATGGTTTGCTGTGCTGCCTGGGGATGCTCAAATCGCTCAGAGAAAGGAGTACGAATGTACGGCTTCCCCACTGACACGGAGCGGAGGAAAAAATGGCTGGCTCAAGTCAGCAGGAGCAATTTCACGACCAACAGCAACAAAATATGTGATGTAATTATATACAAACACTGCATTTGCACTTTTTCACAAAACGAAAACCACACCATTGGGAAAGCTTAATGTTTTGTTTAATACAAAAAAACAGGGAAAGGCTTGAAAAACACTGAGTTGAGACTCAGGGTGCAGGGTGAGGGTCTCAGTGCAGGTATTCAGGCTCCATTGAATCCCCCTCTGGTTCTTGTGCTGAAAGAGGGAGTAACAGACAGGAGAAAGGGTTATACACACACAGCACACCTATTGGATGGGAAATGCCTTGGGGAGATAAGGTGTTTACTTATATAAAACAGTATTAAACTTACCTTGTGTTTTCACTCTCACTTAAGTCCCTCTCCCTTTGCCATCAATCCAGAACCAGCTGAGCTGCAACATTATACAGACAGGTAATAATCAACATAATCACAAGGACACAATATGGCTCTGCTAAAAACACTCACTCTTACACGCACCAAAGTTATATTTATCTAATATTTAACTCCCTCCACCCTCGCATGCATTCCCGTTTAGAAGCCCCTCTTCTCTAATTCAACATGTTGGACGAAATGACATTAAGAGAACGAAATGTACAATTAAAAGGCTGTTCAACGTGTGTTGCTAACTTGCTTTGGTATCCTAGCTTGATCCGTTATCTGTAAACGTTCCCTAAATCTACTAATTTAGGGATAATCCACTCACATCCTTTAATACACATGTTCATTAGAATCAGATGTACTGATAATATCCGCAATATAAATCTTTAAACTTCTTCTTACCTTTAAAAGTCCGTCACGAACGGTCTATTATGCTGCAACTCCACAGCTCTGCCAGCCTTGGCGCTAACTTCCGGGGAACGATTGAGAGGCTCCACGATCCGCCATTGCTGTAAAAAAGTGGTCCATTGGAGTGAACGGAGATGTCGTAACTCTTCTATTAAATAGCTCTGGTTAACCCCAAATGCTTTAGCAGGCCACATGTGACCACAGGTGTGTCATCACCAGCCTTGAGGCAAAGTGGCCTGGGTCAGTCCATGACTCGAGGATCTTCTCAGTCTTCACTGTGTCACAAACTCGAGCAGGGTATGGCAACTGTACATTCTTATTGTGTTTTGCTTCTTAAGCTGCCTTTTGTGTTACTTACTATGGAAATACTCCTTTATCTTCAGGGCTCTGAAGGAGGAGTGCTGCTCGGGGACAGGGGTTATGCCTGCCAGCCATTCCTGATTTTCATTTATTTACCCAGGTGTATCCCATTGAGATCATTGATCTCTTTTTCAAGGGAGACCTGCTGATAAGTTCCGAAATGTCGCGTTCACACCAAAAAGAGCCGGTACTAAAATGAGTTAATCAGAACCTTTTTTACCCACTTTTCCGTCCCTGCTAGAGAGCATGAATGCAAACCACGCCCCGTAAAACTCCAAAAAGGTTTTGTGAAGCCGCCATTTTATTATCCTCACATTAGCATTATTAGCATTAGCATTAGCCCAGCGCACAAACGCAGAGAGACTAACTTATGGCAACACAAAAGAAAACATGGGAGCGGTGGAGGCGTTCTGGCGATTTACTCGAGCAGCTTCTACTGAAGCCAGTCCCCAACTCCGGGGACTTCCGGCCGGGGACTTCGGGTGGCAGTATACGCCGTGAAATTGTTTGTGACCTGCCAGTAAACCAAAAGCAGAAGAAGAAGAAATGACGTCAGAGGCTTCATTTGCCTAATCCTCCCGCAGGAATTTATTCCGGTGTGAACGCGTCTGTACTTAGTTCACGAGAACTAAAGAGTTCCCATGAACTAAGTTCTCATGAACCTTTGTGGGAAAAGTACTTCGGTGTGAATGCGCCTAATGCGCCTATTGAAGGCCAGATTCACCTGCCTGCGGGGGCTCAGAGTGGCCCCTGAAAGAGCATGCCGCATTATAACGGCCTGTGTTGTGCTGCACAACATCGCCACCATGAGGAAGGAGAGGGCCCCTCCTGCAAACCCCCAACCTCCTGATGTGGTAGACCCATAGACTGTATATATATAAAGGGTAGACCCCATCACCCATGGACTACCCTACTGGCAGGGCTGTCAGAGATGCTATTGCATTGTTATTTGCATAATAAAAAAATTAACACACAGAGAGAGAGGCCTTTGGTGATTTATGTTGGAGTTTTTATTTTCTCAGCCATTCCTGAAGGAAAAAGAGAAAAAAACATAATTTTGGTTTACTTTTTCTGTAAAGAAAAAAGGGATTTCTCTTTTAGATATCCTAAAAGATAAAGGTCACCTTATGCACCTTTCATTTGACTTGAAAATAAATGACCGAATGTTACAAAAGTACCTGTCTTTCTCTGCTCATTTATTTTCCTGTTGGCTGCAAGAATTGTGAAAAAATGTAACTATCCTATACAGTTATGAAACACAGACTAATTGAAGCAATACAAAACGTCTAGTTGTATTATTGGGAAACTTACCAGATTGAATGAGGTTTTTGTGTTTGACTCTCATTTGCTCCCAGGTCCTTTTAGACCCGCCGGGGTTACATCTGAAAAACGAAAAAAAAATTGAAAAAAATGCTATAAATGAAAAGGATTACAAACATATTAGGCTTAAAGTCCACTTGTGACCCTCGGGCGATGATATTATAATGAAAGAAGGCTGCCACTCAATGATCAATTTGGTATTTTAATGACTATTTATCCGATAAACTAGAAAATTAATCTGGAAGCGCCGGATTTATTTTTGTACATGACTGCCGTGCATCCAATACACTTTTTAAAGATGTGCAGCTGTGCACGCTGTGTATATATATATATATAGGTATATATACGTATTTTACTTACGCATTCACGGAGTCTGCAATCTCCTGCCAACATTGTTGGCGACGTTTGGCAGCCACAAGGGTACTGCTTTTGGCTTTAATGGTGTGCTTCACATCTTCGTAGCGGCTCATGATCATTGTCTGCTCCTCCGCCGTCAAATAATTCGCTCGGGTTTCTCCATTATTCCGATTGGTCGATCGCTCCAAATACCACCCCTTTTATGTGAACGCGCACCTAACTAGATATAGGACACGGCTGGCTTGAGCGATCCACTTGATAACCCGCATCGTAGGACTCAAACATATCCAGGTTAGGTTGAACCGGCTTCGTAGTACAGGCTGCTCGTTGTGTGCATAAAGGTTCAAATTCACTCAATCACAGCAACTAGGTTATAGTTGGGCTTTCATGATTTTCATGATTTTTAAAACACTTTGGTCAGTGAAAAGAGAGGTTAAAGACGAGGATTCAACAGAATTAGTCTCATTATAAACTACATGCAATGTTAATGAACTAGCTTGGAACTCTGACATGATTTAATGGTGGTCTGGTGTAGAAAATTATGTTTCTAATTAAATTACACATTATCAGAACAATTACATTTGACATTTTGGTTTGTAAGGTGGAGTTAATTAATGCAGTGAAAGAGCTACTTGGTAGAGTATGCCATGCAGCATAAAGCTTCCTTATCACACAATTATGCTTCAGAATAAATGAATATCGAAACTATTGTCATAAAAAAAACTTGATTTCAGTTTGTTTTGTGCTTGTAATTAAGCAGTTAGTGGTAAAGGCCACATCTTGCCTTCTATAAATGTTGTTGTTTTATTAGCAAAATACCATATTCGTGCCAGCAAAAGTGCAAAACAGAAACCCATTTATGGAAAAATGTAACAAAATACATTGGCAGATAACAGATTGTGATTGCCCAGTGAAGACAGCCAGCTCCACAAAATGGGGCAAAGCCTGCGAGCTAGTGCAGGCAGTCAACTCGAGCACTTATGCTGCATTCATACATAACGCCCCTTGCCACTCTACAACCAACCAAACAGAGTCTCCTTAATACGCCGCTCTATTTAACCTGCCAGATATCTCTCTATGCATTGCTTGCTGCTGCTATTGCTGCAGCTACTTCCACGTCGCTGCTGCTTGCCTGCCCCACCACCACCCCAGCTTCCACCTGTAGGCTCGGGGGGTTAGTTATTTAATCATCACTCATCGTGCTATGTATATCTGTGGAGTGATGAGCCCCGAGCCTAGACGCCAAACTCAACTATAAGCTGCTTCTAATAAACACGTTAAAGAAACACGTGAGTTGTCTGACTGAAATGAATTTAAATTACACATACATCGTTACAATCCGCATAAGTTACTCAAATAACACTTATCTGGTTATATCATTGTATCCGTTGTCCTCCCCTCCCTGCCACAGCTTGCATAACAAAGTCCTTGAACAGCCAGTCCAAAATGTTTTTAGCTTCATCACGGGATGTTCTGATTTAATATGTGTTCGTACGTTGTCTCCCACTGGGCTTCTCTAATGGACGTTTCTGATGCACACAAAGCATCCTCTTCAATCATCATTAGACTTGACCCGGAAAAGAAGCTGCCACATATTTATGTATGGGTATGATGAGTCCGGCCCAAAACACTTACAAATGTGTTGAATCACTTGTGTATGTTCCCAAATGGTGATTATTTCCAATTAGAATTAACTGTACACCCACGGGGAGTGCACTTTTTTACTCAAAACAGCCAATGCTTTCTCAAATGGAGAAAACGCCTTCTACTGCCTACCTGGGGTTGTTACGCCCCCACCACTGCCACTACATCTTACCCAGGACAGGATGTTCCAGAGCCAAATGACAATGTCAGAGGACTTGCAGACAACTTTAGGAGGGAGGAGGTTTGAATACAGAGAAACCGGCTTCAGCTCTCTGAAAGTCGTAAAGCCACCGAATGAAAAGAATGGATTAGGAGAAGTTAGAGGGTTGGTGTTAGTCAGCTTCTGTGATGTGTACGTGTTGTTTACTTACAGAAGGACGTATCTGTCTTTGATAGGATTAGACGAGCTAAATAAAGAAAAATATGAGAACAAGTTGAATGTATGATATGTCATTTAGGGGTCTCTCAATCTAAATAACAACAAAAAGCCGAGTTATGTGACGTTTCCCTCCTGATTATAGCAGAGGTTTCCCTTTCCCCAATAGTGGACATGTTGAATACATCTATTAAAACGCATTTGAAAGTTTCAATTTAAATATCTGTGTTTTTTAAAGCAATGAAATGCTTCTGTTAGCTTGGCTTGTCTTTCTAATCCAAATGTTAAAGCGGATTTTACGTGAAGACGAATTATCCACATACAGTAGTTCTTCTGCTCCTCTCTGTGACTAAGGAAACTAAGGAAAACACTGAGTTGAGAATCCCCCCCCAAAAAAACACTGTTCATCTGTCACCACATTTAAACTGCTTGTTTTCCTGATAACTCAGAGACCTGTCTGTCCGCTGCATCTACGCACACACTCCTTGATCCTTGATCATTGGAGGCAGTCGCAATTTCTACAGGCTCGCACTACCTGTTAGCATCTGGCATCTGTTAGCATTTAGCTCTCCTGCTTACAAACTTTTAGCCATCCATGCTTATACAAGTAGTAGTTTTAGTTGTCTGCGATCTGCGGAGGCCTACTCCCACCTGTCGAGTACAGCTGTACTGAGGTGTTTTTCCTCCGGAGACGTCGCGAAGAGACGGAGCGGCTCCACCTGTTGCTGCATTCGATCTGCGATTTAGGAAGGCCTGCTCGTCGCGAAGAGACGGAGCGGCTCCACCTGTTGCTGCCTGGGATCTGCGATCTACGGAGGCTTGCTCCCACCTGTAGAATACGGCTGTACTGGAGAGGTTTTTACCCCGGAGTAGTCGCGGAGAGACGGAGTGGATCCACGCTTCGGGCTTGGCCTGCTTCCACCGGGCGTGTGCTGCTGTGCGGAGGACGATTTTACCACCGCTGGGGCCTGCTTTCCACCTGTCCTGGTTCTGCTGTTGCAGAGGCCTGCTTTCACCCCGGGGATACCACGGAGGGACCGGAGCGCTTCCACGCTGCTGTTTTCGCCTGTCCTTTGCTGCTGTGCTGATTTTGCTCCAGGAACATCGCGGATACTGTATGCTGGTCTGGGGAAATGGCCCATATCGGGATTCTGCTGTGCCTGTTAACTGTTTTGGACTATGAGAAGATCTCTAGTCATTCTGAGAAGTCTACTGGATTCAGGTCTGTTCTGCCACCCGCAGTGGGCATCCCCTGCAAAGGTTCGGATGTGTTGCTCAAACAATTACCGGTTGCCTTGTCACAGACAATCTGCTCGACAAAATATGTTTGTCTTTTTTGTTTTCCTGCGATGTTGGTTCTTCAGGACTGCTTCTTAAGCTCAAATCACACTCTCGCAGACTTTTCCGGTGTTTCTAAAGTAGATGACAATGTATGTGTGTCGTTTAAGAGGAAAAGATGCCTGTTTTTGTTGTTGTTATTACTGTCAGGAAATGTACAACCTAACCCTGGTCCGCCCAGTAGTAGTAGTCAGATCGCTACTCCTGCTGATTTTAAAGCTAGGTCTGGGTTGGGTTTCATCCACTTGAATGTGCGCAGTCTGTTAGGTAAACTAGATTTTGTCTGCATCTGGGCGAGCTCGACTGGCGCTGACGTCATTGTCTTATCTGAAACATGGCTAAATAAGTCTATTTTGGCCTCTGACATTGCCTTAAATGGTTTTAATGTGTATCGTACTGACCGGCCTAATAAAGGTGGTGGCGTTGCCATTTATGTTAAGAATAAGTTCAGTGTAACCACATTAGTTTCCAAATCGATCAGTAAGCAATTTGAATTTTTAGCCATAAATATAGAAGTGGCAAAGGGTCAACAGGTCATGGTAGTGAGTTGTTACAGACCCCCCTCAGCTGTCAAAGACTCCTTGTCTTCACTAGCAAATCTGTTATCACAACTAGACTACAAGGAAATAGTGCTACTTGGAGATTGTGGGACTGGTTAACTGCAGTGTCAGAGGATTTTAAAAACCTTTGTATCTCTTTAAATGTTAGTCAGATTGTGGACAGTCCTACTCGCCCTAACATTAAGTCCCCTAATAAATCCTCCCTAATTGATCTCATTTTAACTAATGTTCCCCATAAATATTCATCTGTGGGAGTATTTGCAAATGATCTGAGTGATCACTGTGTTTAAATCGTTATCCACCGGCGATATCCAAAATGAGCTCCCTCCGTGCATTACCACAGCATCTGGCACTATATCGGACAGGGCCACTATGCTCAATTGCTTTAATGAGCATTTTGTGTCCTGCGGTTCTCTATTTGATTCTGTCACTAACTCTGCTTCTGTGAACACTACAGTATGTGACTCTGAAAAACGTGTGTTGGAAAACCCTTTTAGTTTTACCCCTTTTACTGTTGATGTTGTTCGTGAAGCTTTAACCAAGTTAGATCCTAAGAAACCGGCTGGCCCGGACAACATAGAACCTTTCTTTTTAAAGATAGCTGCAGATGTTATTGCTCCACCTCTCACTACTCTTTTTAACCTCTCCCTCAGTACTAACACAATTCCAAAATTGTGGAAGTCAGCGTATGTCCTGCCTTTGCTAAAAGGAGGGGAGGCCACCTTATAAATAACTATAGGCCAATCTCTAAGTTGTCAGTTCTGGCTAAGGTTCTTGAACGCTTAGTGAGTGAACAGGTAAAGGTGTTTTTATGTACAAATGACATCCTGTCTAAACATCAGTCAGGCTTCAGAAAGCAACACAGCACCATCACTGCCACAATGAAAGTGGTGAATGATGTGGTGAGTATTTTAGATAATAAGCAGAGTTGTGCAGCTCTATCTATTGACCTTTCAAAAGCGTTTGACACCGTCGATCATCACATTTTAAAGCAGAGGCTAGCCAGTATAGACATGTCCAGCCATGCAGTGGGGTGGTTTGTAAACTACCTCTCTGAAAGGTCCCAATGTGTTCACTTTGATGGGCTGTCTTCTGAGTGGTTGAACATTGCAAATGGTGTTCCCCAAGGTTCTGTTTTAGGTCCACTTTTATTCTCCATCTACATCAACAGTTTAGGTGAGAATGTGGATGAAGCTACTTTACATTTTTATGCGGATGATACCGTGATGTACTGTGCAGGTCCCTCCATTAAAGAGGCTGTTGTTAAATTACAGGCTGTTTTTAACATTATTCAGACTCAGCTCTCTGAACTAAAGCTTCTTTTAAATGTTGAGAAAACCAAGGTAATGCTCTTTTCTAAAGCTAAAAAGACACAAGAGCCTGTTTTAGATATTGTAACTACGCAAGGAATAACACTTGAAGTGGTTACCTGTTACAAATACCTTGGTATCTGGCTTGATGATTGTCTCACTTTTAAACTTCATGTCAATAACCTGCTTAAAAAGCTGAGGGTTAGGCTAGGTTTCTTCTACAGGAACAAGTCCTGTTTCTCGCTTGAGGCCAGGAAAAGGCTAGTCACTGTGACCTTTTTACCTGTGCTGGACTATGGTGATTTGATCTATATGAATGCACCTGCCAATTGCCTGGTCAAGTTAGATGCCGCCTATCACAGTGCACTGAGATTTGTGACAAACTGTAAAGCATTAACCCATCACTGTACCCTGTATGCAAGGGCTGGTTTGCTTTCACTAACTGTACGGAGGCTCAGTCACTGGTACATTTTTATATACAAAGCCATGTTAGGGAAACTTCCATCCTACATCTGATCTCACGGAAAATTGTAAGTGGCTACTGCCTGAGATCGCATGCTGTGGTTTTATTAAATGTGCCAACTGCTAGGACTGTCTTAGGGAAGACAGCTTTTAGATGCGCAGCTCCTCTGTCTTGGAATAGTCTGCAAATTAAATGGAAACTGACCAATCTGGTGCCACTAAATATTTTTAAAGCTCGGTTGGATGCTACTCAATCGGAAGCTGTACCTGTTCATGTGGATAGTTATGTAAATGTTTTTATTAGTGCTGTCAAAATTATCGCGTGAACGGCGGTAATTAATTTTTTGAATTAATTGCGTTAAAATATTTAACGCATTTAACGCATGTGCAGAATGGCCCGCCCCATACATGCCACCAGTGGCAGCGCCAGGGTATGGCTGGGGTAGGCTACACCCATACCAAGAAATGGCTTAGCCCCACCATGAAAAATGATGTTAAAGTAAGCAAAATAAAGTCTGCCAACTCGCGCGGAGTAAATTGCACAGACAGCAGTTAGTAAGATTGATTTCAGTAGCCACGGTTTTGAAAACTTTTGTCACGTAGTGATCGTCTTCTCAATAGAACATCTTTGATAACGGCGTGGTGTTGTTGCAGGAAGTCCCAACGGAGTATACTTTTGCTGTAGTACAGGGCAGAGCCATATAATAGTAATAATATGGCTCTGGTACAGGGGTGCACATAACTGGTACGCAGGTTATGTGCGTAATCTGAAATGCGTACCGTCACGTGTCACAAAGCGCATTTGCGTACCGACGTACTTGTGAAGCTTTTCCAGAAGGCGGTTAGATCACCGGACGACAGAGTCGGTCTCCGTGTGCACATACAGGGCTGCTGTTAACGTCGGTCTGTACAACGGAACTGTGCCAAAACTACGCCAACCGGCTGCGGAGGGAGACTCCCCCCCTTCTTCACTAGAGAACTGCGCTAAAACAGCTGATCACAACGTTCACACTGTGGTCACGAACAGCGCCATATAGATAGAAGAGTTACGACACCGGAAGTCCAAAAACGGTTATCGTCACGTGGTTCATGTAGAAGAGGATCGTTCCCCGGAAGTTCATGGCGGGCAATGTGAATGCATTGATAACAGGAGATAGAACTACGATTTTTGTTAATTATTAGTGAATAAAGGTTTTGATTTGCAATATTTATACAACAAATCGATATGTGTATGTATTTACATCAATGTTTTAAAAAATAAAATCGAATTTGCTAATATTAAGTGATAATATTAGGATTAGTGTGAACAACTAGTTTACATGTTAGGCTAACAGTGCCTTGGTTAAAGAGCCTGTTGCTGTTTATTTATAGCTTTGAATTCTTTCAAACCAATATTATCTTCTTAAACCTGTATGGTAGTCAGGAGCATCACTTTCTAATGTTTATTGATACATTTAGAGGGAGGGGATCTAAAGTAATGCTTTAAAATTCAGATTGGATTCATTTCTACCATTTTCTTAAATTCATGGTAGTTTCAGTAATCCCCTGGTAATTGAGGACACAAGTTATCTAAATGACTAATGTCATCTTTATGGCTTTCAGAAAGGACAGGAGACCGACAGGTGGCTATCAAAGGACTAGCAGCAGCAGCAGGACTAGCAGCATATGATGATGATAATGATGATGTTAAATGTGTTGTTTTAGGAACATCCATTACAAATACATGGAATTCAATAAACATTGAATAGCATATCATGCAGTTTGTCGGTGCCTTTTCCTCCGTGTTGTCCTGGTTTGCTGTGCTGCCTCCTAGTAGCCACCATGGTTTGATGTGCTGCCTGGGGATGCTCAAATTGCTCAGAGAAAGGAGTACGAATGTACGGCTTCCCCACTGACACAGAGCGGAGGAGAAAATGGCTGGCTCAAGTCAGCAGGAGCAATTTCACGACCAACAGCAACAAAATATGTGATGTAATTATATACAAACACTGCATTTGCACTTTTTCACAAAACGAAAACCACACCATTGGGAAAGCTTAATGTTTTGTTTAATACAAAAAAACAGGGAAAGGCTTGAAAAACACTGAGTTGAGACTCAGGGTGCAGGGTGAGGGTCTCAGTGCAGGTATTCAGGCTCCATTGAATCCCCCTCTGGTTCTTGTGCTGAAAGAGGGAGTAACAGACAGGAGAAAGGGTTATACACACACAGCACACCTATTGGATGGGAAATGCCTTGGGGAGATAAGGTGTTTACTTATATAAAACAGTAGTATTAAACGTACTTTGTGTTTTCACTCTCACTTAAGTGCCTCTCCCTTTGCCATCAATCCAGAATCAGCTGAGCTGCAACATTATACAGACAGGTAATAATCAACAGAATCACAAGGACACAATATGGCTCTGCTAAAAACACTCACTCTTACACGCACCAAAGTTATATTTATCTAATATTTAACTCCCTCCACCCCCGCATACAATCCCGTTTAGAAGCCCCTCTTCTCTAATTCAACATGTTGGACGAAATGACATTAAGAGAACGGAATTTACAATTAAAAGGCTGTTCAACGTGTGTTGCTAACTTGCTTCGGTATGCTAGCTTAATCTGTTATCTGTAAACGTTCCTTAAATCTACTAATTTAGGGATAATCCACTGACATCCTTTAATACACATGTTCATTTGAATCAGATGTACTGATAATATCCGCAATATAAATCTTTAAACTTCTTCTTACCTTTAAAAGTCCGTCACGAACGGTGTATTATGCTGCAACTCCACAGCTCTGCCAGCCTTGGCGCTAACTTCCGGGGAACGATTGAGAGGCTCCACGATCCGCCATTGCTGTAAAAAAGTGGTCCATTGGAGTGAACGGAGATGTCGTAACTCTTCTATTAAATAGCTCTGGTCACGAAGTACTCCACTAGCCGCCGCCGCCCCCCCCTCTGTAGACTTTCCTGAAGTACTCCCCCGTTGATAGAAATCAACACGTAATGAATTAAGACCCCACGGTTTGATGATTGATAGGTGTGTGGGTTGTCTTTCATTTTGACACACAGAACAATGTTATAATAAACATAGATACTGTGTTAAATGGATATATCCGCCTTCTTTCATTTATCTTTCCATTCCCACAACAATATACATAAAGAAATGGCATATTTTGGACATAGTTCGAATGGTGATTAATCATGATTAATTAATTTTTAAGCTGTGATTAATCTGATTACAAATTTTAATCGTTTGACAGCCCTAGTTTTTATGTTTCATGTGGAACTACTTGAGCAGGTCTCCCTTGAAAAAGAGATCAATGATCTCAATGGGATTTATCTGTATAAATAAAGGTTTGAAATTAAATGAACTCAAAATACAGACATCAGATGACATAAAAACGTTCATCTTGTTCAAATATATTTTTGGAAAATGGCCAAGATCTAAGTTGATCATAAAAATGTGTGAAATGGAAAAAAAGTCAATGTTTGACTTGCAGAAACCACAATGCTCAAAGAGGCCAATAAAAGGAACCAAACCTAGACAAACCTTTACCTTGATTCAAAATGACACTCACACTCACAGATTCTTGTTTTGAAAACGGTTGGAATCATTTGGTATAATGTAAGTACACAACTCAATAAAATATATAACATATTTCTAGTTTTTTATGTAGAAATGTATACAGAATGTATGTGTATAAAATATATGTTATATGTTGAAACAAACAGAAAACAGAGGCTGTGGCGCAGTGGACTAGTGCGTTGGTGTTCAGATCAGGGGAGCAGGTTCAAACCCCACTGCAGTCAGCATGTCGTTGTGTCCCTGGGCGAGACACCCCAAATTGCTCCTGTGGGGATTGCCCACAGTATTGAGTATGTAAGTCGCTTTGGATAAAAGCATCTAACAAGTAACATGTAATGTAATGTAAAAAAGCTCTGGCCTTACTATCTCCAATTTTCAGCCATTGCAGATACATTCTTAGTGGACCAAAACTGACAAAAGCGGACGAAGCAATTCTGGATATAACTTTTCCATCCCCAGACTTAAGGCCAGCGTCCTGGTACAACACAAAAATAATTCGTTATCCATCTTTGTTTCCTAGGCAAGCAGCGGCCAAGTTCTAGCCCTTTAATTAAAAAAGAAGTTCAAATGGCTACAGTCTCAATGGGGCGGAATCCATCCTATAATATGCTGTAAAACCATTGCAAAGGCCATTATGTACATGTCAAGCTGTTTTATGTGGGAGACAGATGAGCTGTCTGCAGAATCAGACCTTGGTGATGTAACTGTCACCGATACTGCTGAAATAATGAGACTCAAACTTAAAACCCTTATGGGAAGAAAACTTTTGGCTTCTGAAATGTACCTGTTAGACACGCAATGTACTGATCAAAACATCTCGTTGTTTGATTAATAACTAAGAGCAAACTGTTACAACTTTGGACACCAATTTCATTGTAATAATAGAAAGCAATCAGCGTCACCTCTACACCATTGGCAAACAAAGTGTGCCGATCCTGTGTCTGTTCAGACTTCATCATACCCTCCACTGGAGTGCAGAGTCTTTAAATGTCCCACTAAGCTCAGCTGTAAAGATCAAATGGCTTTACAGCATGGTGGCAGGTTTCTAGATCAGCCTCTAAAACAGCGAATTGTACATCTGAGTTTAATTTTGGCATTTAAGACTTGCGTATCCATAATATCAATTATCAGGAGGTGTTTATTTTGTTCTCTCAAGCTTGTAGAGCGAACTTGAAATTCTAAGTAAAGACCGGTGGCCCAAGTGCATGTCAGCTGCACTGGATCAACATAGTGTGACAGGGCCGGAATGTTCTCCCGGCACACACTCCCTGTTTGACTGACAGGCCGGACTCTTACTCATATCAACACACCCTGCTGAATCCACATAGACAAACAGTCTCTGTAGTCGAACTACTGCATTTGATATCAGCTCTCTGACAAATCTAATATTGTCTTTTCCAAAACTGTTTACTACTACTTTTATGAGGGAACTGCGTGCTTAACAAGCCACAAGTATACAGAATAAGCATGCCTCCTTTCTTAATAAACCTTATTATTACACACAAAGATTATACATGACAGACAAGTACCCTCAATTGATAGAGACCGACAATCCGCTAACATGATACCTAACACATCTGAGCCAGTGTGATCGCCCAATGGTAAGATCACAGCTTTAAAAACTCAACAGCAACAATTATTCTCCCATTTCTACAAATAAAATGAGTAAAAAGTTAGCTCGTAATGTTTACGAAAATCGCTCAACGTGACTTCAATACATCAAGACAGAAGCAGGAAAGCTACCTATTCAAGAACAAGTTTGGTCATGTTTGTTTTTAGCTAAAAGCTAACAAGTGTAGGGAAATGTCCCCCGATAATTTGCAAATTGAAGTTTTTCTGAGCATTATTTAATTGTTACATTTATTCTCCGCGGTGGACGGCGTGTGATCCTGCTGGAAATCTCTCCGGTAGTCCACCAGCAGATGAAAAACACCCACCTCTCTGCCTCTTCCAAGGGATGAGGGAACCATGCGGCAGAGTTTCCGTTAAAAAAAAATGTCGCCGGTCAACATGTCCGTTAAAGTTGAAATCTTCCCGACAAAATTAGAAAAGTGCCGGTCAGAGGTCTTCTTTGTTATTTATTGAGCTTTAAAACAAATTGATAACGACTCTATAATAATATAAGAATAATAAACGGAGCCTCTCTTTTCCTCCCCCTCTTCTGACAGCCCAGCAGCTGATCTCTGAGCAGGAGACGTGGGGAGAGGGAGGCGGGGCTATTTCATTGTTATCAGAAAATGATCGTATAGGGCGTAGGCCTACACACTGAGCCGTTTGCCGCCCCATAGCATTCCGTTTGCAGATCTATCCAACTTGGGACCCGTTATCGTTTGTGGGGTCCGTTTCTATCGTTTTGTTACGGCCCCGTGTAAACGAAAGGGCTACACGCAAGAGAAAGTATGCGGATACAACCCGTATCGTCCTCGTGTAAACGAGACCTAAGTCCCACCTTTAACGTTCTAATTTGAGGGTGCTCTAATATATATAGGAAACAAAGACTGAAGCTTATTGGCTCCCATACAGTCCCTCTTCCCTGCTGTGTTTAATTGTTTGTAGCCTTTATTTAACCAGGTGAAGCCCTTTGAAATCAAAAGATCTCTTTTTCGAGGGTGACCTGCAGGACATTAGTTACACATGTAACATAAAAACAACAGAACAACAATAAGGATGACATAGAACATAATGTACAGGGTACAGTTTACAAACTCTATTTACAGTGACAGGTACCATGAGTATCAAACAGCATGTCACCCAGCCGAGTTTTAAAATGATGCAGGGGAACCAAAGTGCTCAGTTTTAAACATGTTTGCAGACTGTTCCAATTTAGTGGAGCTGCACAACTAAAAGCTTTCTTCCCTAAGACAGTCCTAGCACTTGGAACATTTAAAAAAACAACATCATGAGATCTCAATAATAAGTACTTTCAATTTGTCGAGAGATCAGAGAGCAGATATAAAAAGGTAGTTTACCCAACATGGCTTTATAGATGAACATGTAGGCTACCAATGGCTGAGCCTCCGTACAGTTAGTGAAGGCAGACCTGCCTTGGCATACAGGGTACAGTGATGAGTAAGTGCTTTACCGTTAGTAACAAATCTCAGGGCACTGTGATAGGCGGCATCTAACTTTTCCAGGCAATGGGCAGGTGCATTCATATCAAATCACCATAGTCCAGCACAGGTAAAAAGGTCACAGTGACTAGCCTTTTCCTGGCCTCAAGCGAGAAACAGGACTTGTTTCTAAAAAAGAAACCTAGTCTAATCCTCAGCTTTTTAAGCAGATTAATGACCTGAAGTTTAAAAGTAAGACAATCATCAAGCCAGATACCTAGGTATTTATAACAGGTAACCACTTTGAGTACTTGTCCTTGCATGGTAACAATATCCAAAGCAGTCTTTTTAGCTTTAGAAAAGAGCATTACCTTGGTTTTATCAACATTTAAAATAAGCTTAAGCTCAGCGAGCTGAGTCTGAATAATGTTAAAAACAGCCTGTAATTTAACACCAGCCTCCTTAATGGAGGGACCTGCACAGTACATCACGGTATTATCCGCATACAAATGTAAAGTAGCTTCATCCACATTTTCACCTAAACTGTTGATATATATAGAGAATAAAAATGGACCTAAAAAAGAACCTTGAGGAACACCATTAGCAATGTTTAACCACTCAGAAGACAGTCCATCAAAATGAACACATTGGGACCTTTCAGAGAGGTAGTTCACAAACCACCCCACTGCAAGGCTGGATATGCCAATACTGAGTAGCTTCTGCTTCAAAATGTGATGATCAACGGTGTCAAGCGCTTGGGAAAGTTCAATAAATAGAGCTGCACAACTCTGCTTATTATCTAAAATACTCGTAATGTCATTCACCACTTTCATTGTCGCAGTGATGGTGCTATGTTGCTTTCTGAAGCCTGACTGATGTTTAGACAGGATATCATTTTTACATAAAAACTCCTTTACCTGTTCACTCACTAGGCGTTCGAGCACCTTCGCCAGAACTGACCATTTTGAGATTGGACTATAGTTATTTAAAATAGTTGGCTCCCCTCCTTTTAGCAAAGGCAAGACATAAGCTGACTTCCATACTTTTGGAATTGCATTTGTGCTGAGGGAGAGGTTAAAAAGAGTAGTGAGAGGAAGAGCAATACAATCTGCAGCTATCTTTAAAAAGAAAGGTTCTACGTTGTCCGGGCCAGCCGGTTTCTCAGGATCTAGCTTAGATAATATTTCATGAACAACATTGACAGTAAAAGGAGTGAAACTGAAAGGGTTTTCCAAACCACATTGTTCAGAGTCACGGATTGGGGTGTTCACAGCAGCAGTTAGTCACAGAATCAAACAGAGAGCCACAGGACACAAAATGCTCATTAAAGCAATTTAGCATAGTGGCCCTGTCCGATATAGAGCCAGATGCTGTGGTAAGGCACGGAGGTAGCTCATTACGGATCTCACCGGTGGATATCGATTTTATGACTTTCCAAAATGTCCTAGGATTATTTAGCTTTTCTGTGGTAACTGACAAATAGTACTTCGACTTTGCACTTTTGACAATTGAAGTGAAGCTATTCCTTAGCTGCCTAAAACGCAGCCATTCTATCTCTGAGCCTGATTTCCTAGCCTTTGCCCAGGCCTTGTTTCTCTCATGAAGGAGACTAGACAGCTCAGCAGAAAACCAAGGATTGTCTCGTCCCTTTACTCTAAATGTACGCAGGGGTGCATGTCTATCAATGATCTCCATAAAACCAAGATAAAAATAAGACCATGCAGTTTCTACATCAGCACACAGATCGATTTTTCCCCAATCAAACCCAAACAGATCATGCACAAAACCCTGCTCCACAAAAAGTTGTATGTCTCTCTTAATGATAATACAAGGTTTAACCTTTTGAACCTTAGTGTCCCTAATTGTGGCTACAACACAGTGATCACTCAGATCATTCGCAAATACTCCCACAGATAAGTATTTATAGGGAGCATTAGTTCAAATTAGATCAATTAGGGAGGATTTATTAGGGGACTTAATGTTAGGGCGAGTCGGACTGTCAACAATCTGAGTAACATTCAAAGAGATACAAAGGTTTTTAAAATCCTCTGACACTGTAGTTAACCAGTCCCAGTTAAAATCTCCAAGTAGCACTATTTCCTTGTAGTCTAGTTGCGATAAAAGATTTGCTAGTGAAGACAAGGAGTCCTTGCCAGCTGAGGGGGGTCAGCCCACCACCATGACCTGTTGCCCCACTTCATTTAAGGCTAAACATTCAAATTGCTTACTGATAGATTTGGAAACTAATGTGGTTACACTGAACTTATTCTTAACATAAATGGCAACGCCACCACCTTTATTAGGCCGGTCGGTACGATACACATTAAAAACCATTTAAGGCCATGTCAGAGGCCAAAATAGATGTATTTAGCCATGTTTCTGATAAAACAATGACGTCAGCGTCAGTCGAGCTCGCCCAAATGCGGACAAAATCTAGTTTACCTAACAGACTGCGCACATTCAAGTGGATGAAACCCAACCCAGACCTAGCTTTAAAATCAGCAGGAGTAGCGATCTGACTACTACTACTGGGCGGACCAGGGTTAGGTTGTACATTTCCTGACAGTAATAACAACAACAAAAACAGGCATCTTTTCCTCGACACACATACATTGTGCATGTTGTCGGACGTCCACTGACTAACGTAGAGCGTTCACACAGGATCTGCTGGTCATATGATGTCCTAATGAACAGAAACACAAGCAGCCCGCTGGACTCAGATCTCTAGATACTTCATCACTCCTTCGCTGCTCCGGTTCAAGTCCGGGCTGCGGAGGTTTGTTGATACATGTCGTCTTCTTCTGTTTGCTTTAATCGAGGCTACGTAGTTATGCAGCGCCCCCATCTTCAGTAAATGGAAGTACTACAAAGAATCCCGTTTAGTGCAATTATTTCACAAGTTTTGTTACACAGCTCGAAAAATATTACCGAGGTCCGGACTTCGGTGACCTCAATGGTGGATACGGCCATGGTTACACAAGCCAAAAAATCGTTATGACATCATAAAGTGGCCAAAATCTGATCAGCTCATTTTCATACAGGTTCTTATATCAATGGATCAGGACAAAAGGTGAGCGAATCTCTTTTCACAGAGGGGACACATGTTTATGTATAAAATACATGAACAAGTGGAATTTGCATAATAGGTCCCCTTTAACATCCCAGAATCCTTTGCCTTTATGAAATACAGCATACGTACATAACATGTGACCGGAAATGTGCTTGAATTATGATTTTTTTTTCCCGAAGAGAATGAGTCTGCTACATTCCTAACAACATTATTCCCAGCAGAAAATTTGATTTTGACACATCAGAGATAGAATAATGAACACATAACCAGGTCTGTTTAAACATAATTTTGCAGAGGTGGGAGTACGTCATGAGCAAGTCTCAAGTCTTAACCTGCAAGACCTCAACCAAGTCCCAAGTCACTGTGATGAGAGTCAAGCAAGTCAAGTCAAGTCATTGCTCAAGCAAGTCACAAGTCAAGTCATTGCTCAAGCAAGTCACAAGTCAAGTCATACACAATTCTGATGAATAACCCCTGTTTCTGCATTTAAATCAGTTAAAATATTGTGGTTATGAAAAGTTTAGTTTTATGTTCAACATAAACAGCAATGGAGAGTGGGACGCTAAAATTATAACCCTATAAGTTCTCAAATGGCTCTTGAGTGATAACAGGAGTACAACACAAATAGTTTACATCAACATGTTAAGCCTCCTGCCCTGGCTCCCCTTCAGCAGGGTCACATCATTTCTCCTGTCCAAGGTGCTCCCATATGACACTGTCTCATTGTTTTCCTAGCTGTGTTTGTGCACAAAGAAATATTGCATCAAAGCCAATACAACGGAATAGAGTATGTACCAGGGCCCGAACCATTAAAGGGGAAAGGAAACACCAATTACAGTTATAATATTCCGGTAGTTTATTCATTTTACAATGGATATTGATCGTAATATTTATTGTATATGATATTACTCGCCAAAAGAAAATTAATTATCCGCCGCCCGGGTGGGGAATTCCGGGACCAGGCCGCCGCCATTAGGGGAGTCCCAAATGGTGACGTCACTGGCTGTGTTTTCGCTCCACCTGAAGTCAACACAACGTAGCAGATATGGCAGCGATGGAGGAATTTTGCAATGAGATCGACGTTTTGAACGATGAATTTGACTATTCGTCGGGAGATGACATTGATGTGGAAGCATCTACAGTTACCAGGCATCCCATGGCCTATGCTTATGAACCGATTCGGTCGAATAGAGTGGCATACGATCCGGAATAAAAAAAATTAAAAAACACAATGCTAACAGTGAGCCTCTGAATTAGCCCCGAGCGAAAATGCTAACCTATTACTGCACCGAAAATCACTCCTAGCTCCCTTATTACTTATCCTAGCCGCACATCCAACACATCGTTTATGATCGCAAGGAGACAGAATCTAACGGTGCCCACCTCAACACTGAAAGATACAAACTCGCGAGGTTATCCACAAAAACGTACATCAAAACAAGTGGCGCTAGGTACTAACATACGCCAGGCTAACGGCTTACCTTCCTCATTGTCTGGTCTAAACTGGTCTTCAATGGCATTACAACGATAAAAACGATGATGTAGTTAATCCATAGGTTAATATCCAATGGGGCTGTGTCCCCTTTGAAATGTTCTGATAATCTATAAGCAATACAACTGCAATTCCGTTATCTGCTGTCCGCTCTGTGCTCCGTGCGCTCTGGGTCCTGCAATACCATCCATCAATAGCAATACTAGCCTTTTTAGGGCTGTTTTCGACAGATGAGTGTGTGTATGCCAGTTTAATTAGTTGAGCTATAGAACACCCCCAATTCTCTATTGTGCGTCATAATAATAGCTACCATTTAGTTTGGACGCGATTGCGTTAATTAATAAGGTCACACTGTGTCAGTAAATACATGTGTGAGCTAGTAATCTGATAGTGCTGCAATATGTACCTCTCTCTCGGCAGCTGAAGCAACTCGTTTGGTGGCTCGAACTTCACGTTTGTTGACACTGTCATTGTCTTGCGCGGCTGACGTGCTGGGATGGTCGGTGTTCCCGACTGCATACGTTGAGAAATTGAATATTGTGGGAACAGATCCTGGCTTCAAATCCAATGTTTTGTATTGAACCAGGCATCCAGACTGGACTTTGAGCAGCTTCTCATCCTTTAGTGGCAGCCTATGGAAATGTACTTCTTCCTTCTTTGTATAAAATCCATTTGTGCAGCCTGGGGCAATACAATAAACTCCTGACGACGACCGTTTTCTTGTAATGTAAACTACTGGTGCATTGCACGCCATGTTGTTTGTTATTGAGCTTTGGCCCAGGAAGCCGTACCCAATCAGTGACGTCACTGGAAAAGTCCCGGAGCAATGGAAGCGCCCATGGTCATTAGGCACGTATTTCAAAAAGTAAATTCGCGTATCTCGATCGTTTACATTGGAAATAGACTAGATAAATACATTTCCTAATGGTAATATTGTCGCATGGAAAGCAGTTTGAAAAGTGTTTCCATTTCCCTTTAAGCGACATAAGCGGCCACTAAGGGACCCCTTGCGGGACAAAAATAATGAAAAAAAATAATAATCTCAAAACACCATCGCAAGTATGTTTAATAAATGTTGTTAATATGCATAGATTGCCTATTCTCAAAGTCATGTATTATATTATTGAATCAATATTATAATACATTACAGTGGCGAGCCGTCAATGCCCTCTATTATTTTTTATATTTTGTTGCTGTTACATTTTTCATTAGTTTTACCAAAATAACTTGATTTAATTGTATTTAAAATAACATTTCCAAAAGAAATAAATCCTTCGAATCTGCATGTCTGAATGATATTCCGATTGACAGCTAATTTCTATGTGAACATTATGAGATGGACAGCCAGAGAGAATAAATGAAAAACAGTTATGAAATACTGTATGACAAAACAAGAATACAGTTTAAAAGGGGAGTGATTGGTAAAATATTCATAAAGAAAAATCTGCTTACAGTTCTGTTTCATACAGTATGGGTGTTGAGAGATGTATCCAAAGATCTCTTAATTTTGCTCTCAAAGTGCACCAGATTGATGCTTTTAACTTCAATATAAAAAAATCTTCCCGGGGGAACATGCCCCCGGACCCCCCTAGAGGATGTTAGGTTCATGGTGTTTACATGCTTATTTATACAATATGTGTGCTTATTAGGGATGTTAAGATTCACCGATTCACATCGGTGCACCGGCATAAACGTTCAAGATGCGAGTGCACCGGTTGAAAGAGTGCACATCGGCTACAGTTTTGGTTGAACTCGCGATGCATCGATTGTAGCGTCTTTGCATCGGTAAAAAAACGATTCATTCATATATCCCCTCATCCTGTCAGCACTCCGCAGAGACGATCTTTGATCTTTGCTTCGCACTACGGAGGCCGAGAGTCTCAGTTGTCAACACACATGGAAGTCGAAGAGAAAGAGAAACACAGCGCACCGAAAAAATACCTACAACTCAAACGTTTGGCAACACAAATTGTAAACGTTGCCGTGCCGCTTTAAAGTACACAAGTAGTACGAGGAACTTAGCGCCGCACATAAAGAGGCGACATGGGGTCTGCGGCTGAAAAGTAAAACCTGAAAGTTAGACATGAGTGAAATCACTCAGTGAGGTGTTCTGTCAGAGAGAGTGGTGTTTAGTTTACAGCAGCCTGTGACTGCCAATAATAGTTTAAATGTCTTCCTTACAATTGTAAGCAGTTATGAAATACCTGTTATACCTTGTTATTTTTTATTGTTCATATAGAAACCACTGCTTTCTGCTCACTGGTGAGTTAGCCTATGAATGAGTGTTAAACACATCAGGCTGGCAGTTGTATGGGCATTGCACTATGGTAGTTGTTATTTGCACATTGTTAACACAAACAACAAAAATCCTCTGTCGTACCATATTGAAGTATCATAGCTTTGCATCGTGTTGAATCGCATCGTATCGCATAATGTTGAATCCAATCGTATCGTATCGCCTGGTGTTGTATGTATCGTTAATGTATCGTATCGTGGCAACGTATCGAGATGCGCATCGCATCGGCCTCAGTGATGGAGATGCACATCCCTAGTGCTTATGCTAACATCATAAGACAAAAGTTGGTTCCGTGTTGTGTGTAGTGAGAACGCGCTAGAGTGAGGGGGCCCCCAAGCCAAAGCTCGCTTAGGGCCCCCAAAAGTTGGCCAGATGTGTTTTAAATTACTGTTGATGGTAATTTGAAAACAAATGCCGTTGTTGGACAGACACAGACACACCGAGACCGAACACACACACACACACACATACACACACACACACACACACACACACACACACACATACAGAGCAGAGCAGAGCTGAGCAGAACACACATCATGCGCCTTAGTGACCGGACATCTCATTCATAAACGAGTAATAGGGTGATTCATCGGGCAGTTCGATGTGTGTAGAGGTGTGTGTGGTTAAAACGAAGCAACCTGCGGTCGCTCTTCAGTTGTTCTAATGAAAGTCAACACAGTGAAGGCGTTGCGTAAAAGGCACAGCTCTTTGCGCGCTGGTGCTGCACTTCTCAGAGGAGGAGTTACACGTCCCGCTGCCTCCTGGTGCTGTAGCGATTTCATGAAGTGAATGAGAGTCCGAGTTCAAAATATATCTAAAATAATGTATGCACTGCCATTTCCCAACATAAACATAACAGTCTGCAATGAAACGGTTTTCTCCTGTGCGCTCCACTTCCTACTTGGCGCTCCGGTAACTTTGTCGTGGGAACGAGATACAGTATTCATTTATTTTTCATTGCCCTTTAGGGGCTCCATACAATACAAAAACAAATGCAAATATTTAATTTTTTTAAGTAAAGTCCTTTCGAGTCATCTGTCTCAAGTCAAGTCAAGTCTCAAGTTATCAATAGCAAGTAAAAGTTAAGTATGTTATCAATGTTAGTCAAGCAAGTATCAAGTCCAAAAATATGCGACTCAAGTCTGACTCGAGTCAAGTCATGTGACTCGAGTCCCCCACCTCTGCAATTTTTGACACAGACCAATCCAACCTTAAAAAGCCAAAAGGTGCATACTCAGATTGTGAGGCCAATTACATAAATGGTGACATGAAGTGTGCTTTTAAATTACCTAATTGGCCAATTTACCCCATTACTGGCCATTACCATTATCCGGAGTTAACGATTGAAGTGAATGACAGATTTAATAAGGTGCACATTTCTACTGATAAACCCCTTCTAGCTTGGGTAATGGCTTTGTTGGTATCATAGCAACAAGTGGAAAAGTAAGTGAGTGGAGAGCATGTGAGACATGTCCGTATGATAATGATGCCTGTCTTGTACATCTGAATTAAATGGCCACGTGAAGCTTCCCACACAGCTGACATTTAGAACATATGTTGAAATGCTTTGTTATTAGGCCAAGTGATGGAAGTAATTGTGTAAAAAGAAAACCTATAGGGCACAACGTCTCTCCCTATCTCCTCAGTCCTTGACATGGATGTGATATCTTGATCATGAGTGCAGATAAAACCAGAGACAGCTTGGTACTATCGTCACTCCTTATTGCTTTTTGTATGATTGAAGCTCTCACCGCAGTTATCTTAATGTTCTGAAAAACATTATTGAAGCATAAGTAAATTATCTGCATATTTGATTTTCTACTTTAACTGTGATTTACATGCAACATCTTTGACAAAAAGTGAGATGATTGATTGCAGGATGTTGGATTTATGACCACCTCTGATCCTCCTTGCAGCAGTAGTCCAGAACGTACCGACATGTTTTCTGCATTGCATACAAAGAACTTGAAGTCAAACCCTTTCTTTCACCCTTTTGTTTTTCCCTTACCTCCTCCATTCGTGACTGTGATTGGCTGCCATAAACTCAGGAATACTGCCCTCTCCTGATTTGCTGGCAGCAGGAGGAGGCAGGAGCTGTGTGTCAACATAAATACAGAGAGCAGCTTTGACAGGCACTCTTATGCATCTGCTTTCATCTCTTAAACAGAACTGTATGCAGCTCCATCACTGACATCAATCCAGTTCTCAGGCAAGGATCCCGAGGAGAAGAGATTATTTCAAGCTGTGTTTTGGAGAAAAGAGACAGAAACGTATCATGTCTTTTGAAGTGAAGGAGAAGACGGAGGTGCGCCTGGTGTTTCTTGGAGCAGCAGGAGTGGGGAAGACAGCCCTGATCCAACGATTCCTCAAAGACACCTTCGAGCCAAAGCACCGGCGCACAGTGGAGGAGCTCCACAGGAAGGAGTACGAGGTGGCGGGTGTCAAAGTCACCATCAACATCATGGACACCAGTGGCAGCTACTCCTTCCCCGCCATGAGGAAGCTCTCCATCCAGAACAGCGACGCCTTCGCCCTGGTGTACGCCGTGGACAACCTAGAATCCCTGGAGGTGGTCAAGACTCTGCGAGAGGAGATCCTGGAGGTCAAAGAGGACAAGTTCACGCCAATTGTGGTGATAGGCAACAAGATAGACCGCTTGGACGAGCGCCAGGTGTCCAGCAAGGACGTGCTGTCCATGCTGGAGCAGGACTGGAACCACAGCTTCATGGAGTCCTCCGCCAAAGACAACGTCAACGTGATGGAGGCTTTCAGAGAGCTGCTCCAGCAGGCCAACCTGCCCAGTAGGTTCAGCCCGGCCCCTGTGCTGGAGACGAGAAACCTTCCCCAAGGAGAGCCGCAAACGACCCAAACTGAACAAGACCAACAGCTGCCTCATCACATAAGGATGGGGAGCTGCTCGGTGGGCGACAACGCCAAAAGAGAATGAAAAAACTGCTCACGAGAGACAGAAAGGACTCTGTTGGTGGGGAGCTACATACCGAGAGTCAGCATTAAAGACTTTAATGAATGTCTTCTGGCTTGAAAGCATGACATCCAACTCTGCATCAGCACTGGAGGCACAGAGATTCTACAATGAGAACGGACATGTCAACAGATATCAGATTAACGACGAATGTGGTTGGCTTTTTCTTTAAAACAAAAAAAATGTGCACTTACTGTGAATGTCAAAAATGATGATGTAATACATTGTGTAGAAGCAGCGTTATGTTCAAATGTGTGAGGTTTTATTTTGAAGTTTTTGTTATTAAAGAAGTGCAATAACTGTGAAGTGATGGGTATTAATGCAAAAATGTGTGTGACATAAGATTGTTTTAAGAAGTGAACATCAAGGAGAACAGTTTATATTTTTGATATCTGCACATCAGACATGTTGTGAATTATTGTACAGCCTTTTGAAAAACATGCTTAATGATGTTTATCCCTCTTTTTGTTTGACTTAATAAATCCCTTTTTTATTGTTTGACTTGGTTTTGATCATTTGAACAGGAACTGGTTGGAATTTGAACAGTTTGAATACCTCCTGTCACAGTGAGTCATCCACTGGACTTATTTGCAGATTAAAAATATCATGTTTCTCTTTCGGGGAACAAAAATATAAAGGTATGACATTAAGTTATCACATCCTAAACTGAATACAATAAAAGCAAGATAAAGCTTGCATGGGCTACAGAAAGTATTTCCTGCATTTAGAGATATTTTGTTTTTTAACCCAAACCATTTTTTTTATAGCACATTAAAAAACAAAGTGCTAAACAGGCAAATAAATCAGATCAATAAACAACAAACAGAAGAAATAAAAAAATATTAAGGATTTTAACGTGAGGCTTTCTCCAGCAGGCCAATAATAATAATAATAATTTTCACAGATTTTTGGGATATGCTACAGACATTTTGAGCGATTTGAGAGCTTATAAAAAAGCATTCCCATATAACACATTTTATTCACTTTGCTCCTAAACTGTGGAACACCCTACCAGGAAATATCAGTGGCCAATTTAGCGGACATTTTTCAACGACAGTTGAAGACACATCTTTTCAGATTAGGTTTTTATTAGCAACACAATCCTTTTAAATTGATTTCTAGTCTTTATTATTGACTTCATTTGATATTTTTTAATTTATTTTTTAAGGTTTTCTAGGTTTTAACTTAATTAATTTTGTCTTTTTTCGATAGGAATCATTATCTTTCTTCATTGTTTTTGTTATACCTTTTACCTTGTGTCTTAACCCATTAAAATACTATTTTATCATAACAACATCTTATAACATCTGATCTGAGGCATATTTCTTTTTGTTTGCTTTAATTTGTGATGATGTGTGCCATTTTGAGCTGCACCTGCTGTATGAAGAATGCTATATAAATAAAGATTCATTATAACTCAGAAGACAAGATGCGATATCTGAGCTGAAGCTTTACAGCTCTCTGGTATTTAGATAAGCAGACTTTAAAATTCCTCAGAAGACTTGGAGCTCATCCTTCTTCCTCTTAGCTCGTCTACATACACGCGTGAGGAGGTGTGTACCATTGAGCCACAATCAAATGGCATATTAAATGACTGTTACTCCACTACTTGCCTTGTTTTGACACAACTTATTTCCTTTTACTGATAGTGCTTGTTGAACAGGAAATGTAAAAAGAATACAAAATAGCTGCAGCATCACTCCACCAACCTTCCTGTATTCAAATTGATTGTTGTTTGTGGTATACGTACCAAAAATCCCTGGAAAAGGGTCTTCATACCGAGTGTATTGATTAAATAAAGCACATTTTGCATTGGGGTAACACAAACAAAACCAATTCCACGATCTCTGTTCTGTGTTTTATTGCCCTCTGGTGGTCATTGTATACAAAAGAAAGATGAATTCTCTTTGTATGGGGAAGCAGGTAATTTTAAATAATGTAAAATAAGAAAATAGGGGAACCAAAAAACCTGAGAGAATGTATCAGCTTCTGATTCTTATACCTGCTTCAATGCATGATAGAAAGTAAAACAAATAACCCTATAATCCAACAGTTAAATAAACTAATCAAAATACACTTGTTTATGTTTCATTTTGTCATATTATTTGAAACTCTGACTTACAAATATTATATACTGTATGCCTGCCATGAAATACGAAGGCTGGTTCAATTCATTCTTGATGAACTTTTCGATGTTCTCTCAGAGCCCTTCATAGGTGGTGTTGACAACATCTGATTGTTAAAGGCCAAGAAGGCGAGTAAAAAGGTATGCTTCCTCTTTCCAAAAAACATTCATAGACACGGTGCATTGTTTGCCCGGAATCAGACGAGGAAGTGACATATGATGATAAGATCTCAGGTTCCTCTTTGTATCCCGTTTAAACTCACTGCCAGCTCACAGCAGGAGACAGACACTCGTCTTGTTCGGCACACAGACGGACGCAGAGAGGCAGATCGTCCCTTTTAAAGCTCAGGTGGGAACTACACTTTCCATTCAGGTTGTCGTGAACTCAGATATATGGCTCTGTTGTAGATAGGATTTACATGGAAGCATCTTTGTATATGATGACAGCTTCAATGTCTACCATAAAGTGCTTTTAGTTTGTCTCTGCTCCTAGACTTGGTCATAGCTCCTCAGTGTTTTAAATATACCTGAAAAGTTTTGAACAAGTATAGGATCTCTGACGTCACGTCATCACATGTAAAGGCCGGTAATTAGAAAATTACTGGCACGAGTTCAACAAGATTTACTGTAGTACTGCACATAACAGTTAAAGGCCTGTTCACCCATACTATTTACATGTTTTTATGACCTCTATTCTGTTGATTACCATTGTTTATGTCAATCAAATATGTATGGTTAAATGTAAAGTATTTAATTTCACATTTTGTTTTGATCTTATTCTATTCATGTCTGTATGTATTTCTGCATTTTACTTGTAATTCCTGTTTAGTATGTTGTATGATAGTTCCTTATTTGGTAGAGACACAGCAAGAGGAAACGGTTGTATTTTCATACAACTTGATAAACAAGCTAGACAGAGTTGGTAGTCTAAATCAGAAGACTGCAAATTCAAGTCAAGGGAACATTTTATTCGTAAACGACATGAAGTACACCAGTGACGGATAACATTTGAGTCTGCATAGCAACAGCATTTAATATCGACAACCTTCACATCCGTGCCTATACAACACCATTGTGTGCATTAAGGATCGAAAATACCCATCAGGAGAATTCCAGTATCCATAGTTACAACAAAACGTAGCAAAAGGCGTTCAGTATGGAAGACATATCAACATGTGAAATGGGAACAAACATTGAACGAATAATTGTGTTTTTTTCAGTATATTTCCCTGAGCAGAAGGCTTGAACCTCACAGAAATACACACTTTGAAGTTTATTCAGAGGGCAAAAAGGGGGTGCTTGTTCACAGTTTTTAATGGGAAAATATCAAAGTATGTTGTACATGTACATCAAGACCACAGTGCTTTTTTCGCCAGTTGAATAAATACACACATATTTCACATTAATGCTGGCTATTTTTTTGTACATCCTTCCTTTAAAGCAGCCATCAGTTTCCAATTACTTTGGTTCAGTACATAAACAACCTAAGAGCCCTTGGTTGTCTTTCTAAAAAGTGATGCACCTTAAGCATGGAGCCACTCAAAGACCACCTTGTGGTACATTCAGGTGCTGGTTCAACACTCAAGCTTAAGACTTCAACATGTTTGCTGCAATGACCATAGTCACGATTTAAGAATCATGGCGTGTAATTCATTGGTGCGTCATGTGGTGATTACACTATCTGTCATTTGAAATAAAAACCGTACCAGAATGTTTGTTCAGTCTGGTGCTTCTGGTCTAGTGCTATGGTATATATATTAAAGGGTTAGTACATTTAAATAAAACGCAATAATAACTGTAGGAAAGAAAAATCCAAACTAAATGCTACAATATATAACCGTGTTTAATTTATGTTACAGGCGCAATAAAGTGGAAGTCAATAGAATTTCATTTGTTGGGACATATTTAAATGTGTTCAGCCGCTCATTTGACTTTTTCAAACAAAGCATATAAAAACTTTTAGGACCATAAATGAGATTCCATTAAGCTCCACTCACAGAGGTACCAGCAGTTCTCTAACAGAAGGTAGGGGGACATATGTTGTCATCATTTAGTTGAACTAACCCCCCTAATATATATACACAACATAAACATATTATCCATTCATTTCTACCAGTGTTGAAAACCTTTTTGTGTCACAGGACATTTGACCAAGCATCCAAATATAAAAAAAGAAAAAGGTACATAAATTCATTTTGGGCAACGATAAGCAAAACAAGTGTTGACTCACAGATGGAGAATTGTTAGTAAAGCACAAACGCTCGATACTGGAGAACCGTTTCTCTTATGTATTGCTGTTGAAGCTCATTCCGTAGATGAGCCAACGGCGCAGTGTAAGACAAAATAATTGTTTAAATATAAAGCATTTTTTGCAAAAGTTGGAAAAGCGCAGCGTGACGAGGAGTGGCTTCAAAACATGACTGAATACATCAAAGTTTGCCATTTTATCAGGTTCTCTCAAACTAAAAATCCACATGTTTACACCTTTTGAAAAGAAGTTTAATTTAATAACTAGATAGTATTAACTTTTTAAACTTCTAAACTGATACATGTAGTCCTGACATACAACACATGGATGGATGGCGTTGGCATGTTTTTCAGCACTGGATAGGAGTGCTCCTCCTTCAGTCCCTGACCCACCCTCCTCTCCCTCCTCTCCCTCCTCTCCCTCCTCTCCCTCCTCTCCCTCCTCTCCCTCCTCTCCCTCCTCTCCCTCCTCTCCCTCTGAGCTTTAGTCGTCCGTGGTGATGTTGCGGAACAGGTAAGCCATGGACTCTCCGTTGTGGATGCGCCGGATGGCCTCGGCTAATATCATGCTGACGTCCACCGTCTTGATTTTGGGACACTGTAGCTTCTGTACTTCATGGGGGACTGTGTTGGTTACCACCACCTGAGGGGGGGGATGATCACAAGAGATTGTGGACTTAAAAGAAAGGTGCAATTTATTTTCATGCTGATAAACAAAAAATCTTCAGGATCACAGATTGAAGGGGCCAGTCAGCTCCGTTATGATTGGTCAACAGTTTAGAGTGTTGGAGCGCTAGCCAATAAGCGCAAGTGTTAAGCAGTGATGTCACCGTGTTATAAAACTAAACAAAAGAGTGCAATGGAGGCGTTTCAGGGGGGGGGGGGGGGGATCCTTTGCACACCATTTACATGCACACAAATCCTTTATAACACACTACAGGAAAGGGTAACCCGCAAAAGCATAATAGGGCCACTCGTACTCGTTTGCTTTGGTACACCGGTGAGCTGTCAGTGGTTACTGCCGTTCATGGTCTTTAAACCCTTCATCTGATCATGCTTAGAAACTGACTGCACGTGAAATTAAACACCTCTTTATTCCAGTATATTCCTATTAATCAGATTTGACCATAACACAACAAGTTGACGGTAACTATTGTTTTTTGAAACCTGTATAGTTAGGAGGAACTGAAAATGTACAGAAATACAAATACAACACAATGCTACTTTCCTTATTGTTGTTAGAGCTAAAAAAAAAAAAAAGGAAGTATCATCTTTCTTTGTTTTACATTGCGTTCATAAAGAATAAATGAAAAAAAAAAAAGATGTTGGTGTTTGCTGGTTTAAAGGAAATTGGCCTTTGGTTACTTCCTTATTTATATTTTACAGGTTTGCCACAACACATTCATAAACAATCAACAGTAACTGCTTTTACTGATTTAACTTAACTACGCAATATTGTAAAAAAGCGTTGCCGTGGACTCACCTCATCGATGGCGGATTCCTCGATGAGGCGAGGAGCGTCGGCCGACAGTAAGCCGTGTGTGGCCATGACATAAATCTTATACGCTCCTCTCTCTTTCAGGATCTCTGCAGCTGCAACAAAGTCTCCCACATCGTCTATAATGTCATCCTGGAAGAAGACAAAATAAACGGCAATGTAAAAATTACACCCCTGCCTCTTTGTCTCTGGTAATGCGCTGCAACAGTGCAAGTAGCCGAGGGTAATAGCAGAACATATAAGAACAAGTACTGCCTTAACTTCAAGACGCTGAATTGACTCAATAATGTCCGTTATATATGAATATAATCTAATATATCTTTTTACTAGACGGCTTGGTTGAATACTCAGTTCTGGTTAGTACATTTCAGAGGTTGTTAATACTCGATAACAGACCGCTACTAAGGAAAGCATGACCGTTGCTAAGGAGGATACGTCATATCAATCCGCAGAAAGAAGTCCTGTCGATTTAACGTCTGCTGTGGTTAACAAACACGAGTTTTTTATCCATCAGAAAACAATATGGAATACTTTTTGAAGGAGAACTAAGTGCTATAATAATAAGAATAAGAATAAGAATAATTATCAAACATGGCAAAGCAGCTGACCGTCAGCTCATCACGGCATCTTACCACAATGATGGCAATCCTCCCTCCCACGTCTCCGACGACAGTGATGGGGGGTTTCTCCTTGGCCATCATTACTGTAGAGGAAAGCAGAGCGTGTTACCTGTGAGAGAACTTCCAAGAGGTGATTAGTGTGCTGTGTTTCACCCAATGGAAAATAAATCTCTGTAGATTGGGTAAAATGGGTTGAGAAGATGTTTTGCAATCAAGGCAAATTGTGCACCCGTGGATTATGGGCTTGTTATTGGATGATGTAAATGATTAGTAGAGATTCTGTTGTTATAATGCTGTCACAAATTAAAAGACGTTTAGAAGTGTTCCCCCCATTGTACCCCACCTACCCCTACGAGATTAAAGTGAAATGCAAAACTGAGTACAGCACATGCCATGCAAAAATCAAAAGGACAGTTTCTTTATTTTCTGCCCAGGATACCCAATCACACACAGCCTGAGGCCGGGCTGTGGCAGGCTGCATATGCACCGATATGCAGAAGACAGTCGTATTCACACAGGACCACAGTGGCTGACGAGCACTGATGAGGGTTCTTCAAACACACTTGCCAACGTTCTGGGGTCAGTCCTCAGTGGAACATCACAGCTGCCAGCGACTACTTTTACATGCACACAATAACCTGTTTGTATCTCACATGCCGATCACAGGAGATGCGGCAGCTGTATTTATTTACCAATGTCATAAGATAAACTATTTATTGGCAGCTACATGTTGTAAGAGTAAATGATTTCCTGATTCGGCTCAGATATTGATATCCATGCAGCTTTGTTTATCATTGTGAATACTTCCGTGAAAGGTTGCAAATCCATTCACGCAATCCTATCCACGCCATGCTACAAGCAACAACATGTGTGTTCCTCTGAGGGGGCACTTCTCTTGTCAAACTCATCTTTGATCCAAGTCAATAACAGTTTCTCAAAGTTTACGAGGACTTTCTGTCGATCCAAAACCAAAAGATGCAGCTCTACTTTGCCCATGACACACATCCAAGAGTCAATCAGCTGGAAGTATACAAATTGTCCAAATAAAGGTTAAGTGGAAGCATTATAACACAACCTGGTAAAGACAACATCAACAGGCTCTACTTTGTGACAGACGTAATAATGTGTGTAACCTACAACGACAATGAGGTGATCTGAATCACTTTTTTTTTTAACAATGTTTTAAAAGCTGCATTTGAAGCATTGTTGTGCATGTAAATGTAGTAATTCAAAGGGAGAGAATCCACTGGTAAACAATCAGCTCGCCAAGCCGATTGTGGAGGGAGACGGATATCGAAGCAGAGACAGGAGGAGCATGCCTTGCAGAACGCTGAATACCGTGAGCCGCACAGCATCAGAAACCTGCCAGGGTCACATTCAGACTTTTAGCACTATTAACCAAAGCCATGTTGTTAGCAGCACACACACTTCTCTAAAATATGGCTTACAGCTTGCTGAGATACTGAAACCAGTTACCTGAGAAATATCTGGTCAGATATCTTGAAATTATTTAAAATAAAAATCAACATTATCCTGATAGATTTGAATAGCTTTTGAACAGCAGGTTAGCATCGCATTCCAGAAACCGGACGGATTAAAGTGTGAGACGACACTTCATATTATTGTTGAACGAATAAGTTCTGGTATTAGAACTAAAGTAAGGAAATAAAACTTTGATTTGACTCGCTTAAAACATGTCAACAATTCCATTCATAATGCTTCTTCTTCGCATCATTACATGTTAGGATTCAAAAGCATGCTTTGTTCTTCTCCTCACATGCAATGTGACCACAAGTGACTCAGGTTCTGAAGAGCGGGGGGGGGGGGGGCATTTAATCAGGGTGCACCATGTGTTGATTGGCAGGATGAGTCCAGAGGGGGGAAAAAAAAGGAAAATGATAACGTTTGGCATGGTTCTGGTTTGATTGATGGATTTCGAAATTAAATCAGAACACAACAAACCCAAGAGGAGTTTGGCCATCTTGTAGAACAACGGTCTGGAATCTTAGACGAATGAAAACGCTCATTTCAAGTCAAACACGCCATGCAAATAGCATCCTGTAGCCGATTCAAGAGGTTTCTCAATGCAAACCTGCCCGTGTGCACGACCAATCACTTTGTCACAACTCCCCCTCCAGAATCCAGACTGTTTTCCCAAGATGCAACACAAACCCTTTGTCTCCACATGCACCAGTTGAGGAACCATTTGAAGAGGAATCATTTCATAGTCAGGTGGAAGTTATGTTTTACGGTCGTACTTGGGAGCTCTATGCCGGGGAACGGAGCTTGTTGTTTGCCTGCTATTACCAACAAATAAACACCACGTTAACACAAATGCACAAATATTTGACATGACAAACACATGATGCCGAGACTTGGAAAATCCTCCCAATGGGTAGGCAGAGATTACAAAAATATTTCAAAGCAACTAATCAGATTAGATTTTAAAATGCAAGACTTTTTATAGTTTAAGATATTTAGGAAGTTTCAAAGGAGGATTTTTTAAGTCAAGGGTGAACACAAGTAAGAAATATTGTTACTAAATAATAAAGTGAATACTGGACGCAGTTACGTCGGAGATATTTGCCCATGACACAATCATTTCTCATACGGAATTATTCCAAAAGGCCTTACGGGAATAAACCACGCAAATAAGCCAGAGTCACGTTATAGTATAAATATTAAAAAAATAGAGCTACTTTCCAAAGAAATAGGCAGGAACTATGATCTATGATTATTAAGCATGTCTGTTTTTTTGCAAGTTAGGAGTTGCAGCTGGCGGAGGATGCAGCATGAATAGAAGTAGTGTTGTATCTGTGGAATTAAAACATGCAGTGACACAGAGAAATCAATTCCTTGGAATGTGGCGGATGGTATGAGTGAGAAACGGCAGACTCGCCCAAACAGGTTAGCACAAATAGGAGCTGGATCGGGCTGTGGGTGTCGTAAACTTGAAGCACTTAAGGATTTAACTGGCAGGAATAAGAAGACGTTCCTTGTTTAATTGCAGCATGGTGCGACAAATAAAAAGGTAATCTAACTGTGAGAAACAATAAATATGTTATCTGTACAGAGGGTCAAATCGAGCCGGCGTTTGACCTATTGATCTGCAGAGAAACAGCATTCTATAGAAATGGGTGTTCTTACGAGGAAGCTCCAGCCCTGTGTGTCCGGTGGTGTTGCGTACACAAGGTGGGGAGTGTCTGCCGTCAGCCATGTCGGACTCTGAACACTGAGCCTCGCCGTGAATCACAGCCAGACCCAGGCGCAGGCGCTCTGCATAGGACTGCGCCCTAATGAGGATGGAGATAAAACACATATTTAGTCACATGGATTTCACAAGACATTGGCATTTACACAAAAGAACATTAATTCTGGCATCAACAAACGAGTGGTGCAGGGATGAGACTGAAAACCCAGAACATGTGTGGTTTTTCTTTGACATGTTTTGGTTATATGCCTGAAATATGATCTGTGGTTACCAACTGGAGAAGGTCTGAAGCTTTCATGCATCATTAAAACAGCAGTTACTAGCAAGTGACTACATAAGACAACTACATCTCGCCACATCTAGCTTAGTCATGCGCCCGTGATGTAGCTTGTTTTAAGTTAGCTAAATGCAATGTAATGTAAAAAGCTGACGCTTTTATCCAAAGCGACTTACAATAAGTGCGTTCGACCAACAAGATACAAGCTTGAAGAAAACAGAATCATATAAGTACATCAGGTTTCATAGAGCAAAACATTTCAAGTGCTACTCAACTGGCTTTAGATAAGCCAGCCCTTTATTAGCCCTTTCATGCATGAATTATGAAAGCCTCCGTCAGGATTTTTTTACCAAGTGTTATTATTGCTCTTGGGGCATGAAAAACAAGATTTGAACTTTTTTTTTTTTTAAATCTAGTTTTTTCAAATAGATGTTTAAATGTCCACTCAGGTGGACAGTATGCGTTCAGGGTTTGAACTGAAGAGATGTACATTTTGAAAAAATTATAAATCAAGATGTGCAAACTTAAAATTACATTATAATAACATAAGTATATTGATTTACGGCCCAAAAAGATATTGCAGATGAAGTCTTTTCAAGAATAACCAGGGCCAGGGGCCAATTTGAGGCCCCACGCACAGTTATTTGATGAGTGCTAGTGGAGCCTCGGAGCCACTTAAGCACATAGGTGCGCCTCAGATGAGGCCCCCCTCCACAAGGTGAGGCCCCACACAGTCTGCATGATCTGCCTGTAGGGAGGGACGGCCCTGGGAACAACAGCAGCAGTACCAGTACGAATTGTAGTTGAAATATAGCCAGTGATGCATGACGTCCACTGTAGTGGAGAAGTGGTTAACCATGATTTCCTGCAAACATAAAATCAATACTTTGATCATTTATGAATTATATGATTCCTTAGTTGTTACTTGATGTCACCACCTTGTTTATACCTGCAGGGGACGCTTTCCATAAAAGGATTGGCAAGATATAGATGGGTGACTTGGTCCATGTGGCTTTCTGTCGTCCATCTTGCTTTAGAGACATGTATCATGCACTGACACTGACTTGGCACTGAGTGGCAGTGTGTGGGATGATGCAATAGGGTCCTATGTAGTGGCTGATGGTGCAACTACGCAAAAACAAACAATGCATATACAAGAAAACACCTTTTGAATAGCTGTCCACTGTAGTGACCTCTATGCATGAAAGGGTTAGTATACAAGTGCTTTGTTAGCAGTTCTATTGCTTGCATTTACACTTTCACTATTATAAAGAGAGTGTTCATATTTGAAGAGTAACCTGCTGAACAAATTGTGCATGTATAATAAATGTGTGTTTGCCACTGATCTTATTTTCAGCAATATTCTAAAATCCAATAGAAAAATGTAATCGCCCTTTGTTGAGGGAGCCCTTGCAATGCTAACTTCTGGGTGGGCTGTCAACAATAAATCTCTTTAGTGTTTTAAATGAAGACAGTTTCAACGTAATTCATCAAAACAATGCTAACAGAAGGCGAGAAGTAGCGGAGGTTAAATGTGTTGATTGTTATCCTTCAGTTACCTCTTTGCCGCTGATGGGGACTTGGCCACAATGATGGCATTCCTGTAATCAGGAATCTGACAGAATGAAGGAAAATGGATGTCAATATTTACATCATGTGAAAGATTTAAAACACACACAGATAAGACAATGGATTGATCACCTCTTCTTGGATGTACTGAATCAAGAAAGGAGAGGCACGCAGGTTGTCTACTGGGAAGCTGAAGAAGCCCTGGATTTCCTTCTGATGCAAGTCCATGGTGATAATATGTGTTATCCCTTTGGGGTAAAATACAGATTAATAGCCGGGTCTTCCCCCCCTCCCCCATTTAACACAGGTACACAGTCAACTGTTAATTTGTGAACATCAAATGAAACACTACTGATGGAGAGGGATAAAAAGACGGGCACACAAATCACAGGTTTTGATTAATTGTGTTCTCTTTACCTGCTTTTGCTAGCATTGAAGCTAACAACTTGCTAACTATTGAGCCCCTCTTCCTCATCTTGCACTGTTTGCTGTAGGGGAAGTAAGGAATGACTCCAATGATGTTCTTTGCACAAGAGGTCTTGAGGGCGTAGGCCATTACCAGCAGCTCCATAATAGCCGTGTTTACATCTCTGTTTGCATGAAAACATAATAAAAAAGACACGTTTAGTGAAAACCAAATAAACTGTTCAAAGCTGTAGTTTGTAGTTTGTGCAGATGTTAAACTCACCGCGGTATGGTCTGGATGATGAAGATAGTTTGTCCACGAACTGATTCTTTCACATCCACTCTAGTTTCTGTTGTGGTAGGAAAATTAGGGACACAATCATTTGATTAAGCAAAGCGGCATCTTAAGTTCAGTGCTGTCTAATACTGATGACTTTTTGCACTTTGTCAGTAACTGTTCACCTTCAAAAACATGTCATGCAACCCACAGGACAACTATGCAAGAGCCATAGAAGCAGAGTCGTATAAGTGTAAATAATGGGGGAAATGTAGCAAATGTATCAGTCACTGATGATAGGTATTTGCACTGGACATGTACTTTTTGTAGTATTATGCAGGTAGTCATACCTGGTTATGGTAACCAGTAAAGTGAGGTAGTCTATGAATTAAGTGCAGTTGTTTGTGTAGAAGGAGGGTGGGGGTCAAGCATGGTGGCAGCTAGGTGTTAAGCTTTCAGCAATCTACAAAATATGGTATAGCAACCGTACTGATTGTTTTTAAATCTCACTCAACATGTTTATTCTCCCAGCCACTTTAAAAGGACCACACCTGACCTCGTGCTGACCAAGTTGTGGAACTCCTGTCTAAGACCCCCAGGCAGATGAAATCAATAACCTGTTTAAAATGTCTTCTAAACTCACTTTTAATTATGTTTTCTATCCTTTACTAATAGGGTACTATTACAAAAAGTTCTATAGAATAGAAATCTATAATTACCAAACATTTTTGTTGTTAGCAGGAATGTGTTTTTAATATTCTCCTCACCTCTGTTAGATTCCTGAAAGACCACAGACTTCCCCAGTTCAACTCCCAGCCTCCTGTGAAGTGACATAGATAGATAGATAGATAGATAGATAGATAGATAGATAGATAGATAGATAGATAGGTTGTTACAGCAGCAATTGAAATCTTTAAAAAAAAGTGTAAAAAAGTAAAGCGTAATAAAATACAAATAAATAAACAGCAGCAAGTAAATATACATATCTACAGTAGAAAGGTCATGAACCACAGAGACAACTCAATATAACATGTTCTAGATACAAATACACAATCGTGAGGTGCTCATTGTTTCCTTCATTGTTTTATGACTAGACAGGCTCTCGTTTGGAACAGATTTGTTTACAACATTTTGAGAAAGCAACGCTGGAATAAAATGAAAATATGCTTACTCCGTTATCTTCTTTGCCAATTCTGTGCATGCTACGGAGGAGTTTGCGGAAAAGACACGATAACCACTTTTAGCGACGTTCATCTTGGCAGAGCAGGTGGTTTATTTCTCACTGACAGCAGAAGCTCCTTTTTGTCTCGGCGTCTGTTTCTGGTTCTCTTCTAATGACGTTGTCGTTAGCTAAACAGCTAGCTAGCTAGCTAGCTACCTACCATACACTGTACCGCTAGGTTAGAAAATCACACGAAATGACCTCCAGTGTGCGACATAAACTCAGCTACAGCTAAACTTAAAATTAAACATTAAATACTGAGTTTATTTTACTTATTTGTCCAATTGCTTGCGGAAAAACGGCACATAACTGTCACAATGTAGCACTATAGCCTTACAACTGTGTTAGCACTGAACTACGGAATCCCCTTTCGGTCAATCTTGCCAAATACGCTTTGCGGAATATATATTTGTTTGAGGATGATACTGCGTCACATTAGCAGTGGGAGATAGTAGCAAAGCACTTTTACTCAAGTACTGTACTGATGTACAATTTTGATGTACTTGTACTTAACCTGCGTATTCATTTAAATCCATTATTAAATACACTTTGACATATATTCATAAATTAAAATATCCAAAAGCAGTATATCAAATTAGTCAAATTATCTCTGCATTTACCATTTGTGATAACAACCATTTATCCAACTCTATTTTAGAGTTGACGGCAAATAAATTGCTTAATATATGTTATTCTTACTCCGAACTACATACTTCACACAGGTGTGCCAGTGTGACTGAAAGACATCTGAGTGAGATATCCCTAAATAATGTAATACTCAAACCGTGCATTTACTCAAGAAATATTGTTTATACGTTATTATTTTATAATGTGTGCACACATTAATGATTAGACTGATCTGATGAACTGATAAAGTGATCATCTAAGATTCATGGATTGATGACGTTTTAATAGTTTGGTTAAAACTACAGGCAGACAGTCATAACAAGCCCCTGTTATTTATTTGATTATTGCCTTCAGTTGTTGATAGATAGATAACTATTTGCCTTTCTATCAATCATTTACTCATTGTAAATATGGCATTTCTGGCAGCCCATCAGTAATACTCTAACTGTCCACCAGATGTCATTACTCATTAGCCCTGGATACCATTACATTACATTACATTGCATTTAGCTGACGCTTTTATCCAAAGCGACTTACAATAAGTACATTCGACCAGGAAGACACAACCTTGAAGAAAACAGAATTATAAGAACATCAGGTTTCAAAGAGCCAATCGTTTCAAGTGCTACTCAACTGGCTTTAGATAAGCCAGTCCTTTATTAGTATATAAGTGCTCTGTTAGCAGTTCTTTGTTAGTCATTCTATCGCTCGAAGTGGAGTCGAAAGAGATGAGTTTTCAGTCTGCGCCGGAAGGTGTGTAAGCTTTCTGCGGTCCTGATTTCAATGGGGAGCTCATTCCACCATTTTGGAGCCAGGATAGCAAACCCACGTGTTTTTGCTGATGGGAACTTGGGTCCCCCTCGCAGCGAGGGTGCAGCGAGTCGTTTGGCTGATGCAGAGCGAAGTGCACGTGCTGGGGTGTACGGTTTAACCATGTCCTGGATGTAGGAAGGGCCAGATCCATTCGCAGCATGGTACGCAAGTACCAGTGTCTTGAAGTGAATTCTAGCAGTTACCGGAAGCCAGTGAAGGGAGCGGAGGAGCGGAGTGGTGTGGGAAAATGTTGGAAGGTTGAAGACCAGACGAGCTGCTGCATTCTGAATGAGCTGCAGAGGTCGGATGGCACATGCAGGTAGACCAGCCAGGAGGGAGTTGCAGTAGTCTAGGCGTGAGATGACGAGAGCCTGGACCAGAACCTGCGTCGATTTCTGGGTCAGCTGGGGACGTATCTTCCTGATGTTGTAAAGCGTGTATCTGCAGCAGCGGGTTGTAGCAGCGATGTTTGCAGTAAACGACAGGTTGTTATCTAGGATCACACCCAAATTCCTTGCAGTCTGAGGCGGGGAAACAACAGAGGTGCCGATGTTGATAGTCAGGTCAAGAGTGGGACAATCTTTTCCCGGAAGGAAAAGCAGTTCAGTCTTGTCAAGGTTGAACCAAGTACAGTTATGTCTTAAAGTCTAATCCTTTTTGAGGAGGGTGTGTTGACAGTTTAGAATTATCCTTGTGTTACTAGCCTGAACCAGCCCTGTGGGTGCAAACAGGGGTAAGTGTTGTTGTTGTTGTTGTGACACAATACGAAATGTTCTGCAGAAAGATAAAGTGATACGTGCAGAATGTGTCGATCCAGAATCATTGACCAACTCACTTTGTTTGTTTATCCAAAATGACCTGTGCAGTTAGACATTTCTTACAGGAATTATGACATTTTAATGGGAGTGCCTGAGATTAATTGTGTTCAACTTTAACTTCCCATGGTTTCATTAATTACAATGTGGTTAGCTGGCACATCTTTAATTCTGCTGGCGGGCAAGATGGTATATCTGCTCACAAAGGTAGTTAAGATATTCGACACTCTGCAATACCGAAAATATTAGATGACTCCACCTAAAGCACAATCAAGTTCTTTCAGTAACTTCATTGTGATTGGTGTGCTCTTGAGGACTCTGTAAATGTTTGATATGGGTCAGTACGTTGTTCGCACCGACTGTACATTGTACCTCCCCAGTCAGGCAATAAATATCACCTCAATCTTGGCTTTTGTAAAAACAGCTGATGTCTTTGAACTGCTTTCGTGTTTGTTTTCCTCAGTGCACTCGACTGTATTCCTGGTAAATGACCCTGTGAGCTGGGCCCACCCTGAAAATTGAATAGAAACATTCTCAAGTTTTGAACACAACCAAGATCTCCCAGACTGATATCCACAGCTGCAACAAAGAGAAACGACATGGGAAAGTGCAATGAGAGCTGTGTGGCTCTCCTGAGGGTGTGTGAATATAACTGAAAGTGTAAAAATTGAGTGATAACACGCTCATATAATCTGTATCTTGTCAGAAGCACAGGAGTCACCAAATGAAATAGAAATCTGCCCTATTTTAATTTTGTGTTTCTACATGCAGGGCTTTGGGAGAAATCACAGGTTAATCTCCTGGATGGTGAGGATGGAGGTAAAAGGTCAGAGTGTGGTCCGTTATCTTCGTTTTCCAACGTCATAATCTTTCATTGAATCCACGCTCGAGCCTACATGTAATACATATCTGACTCTTTTATTAAGGATTTGTTCTTTATCTCATTATGTTCTCATCAAACAAAGGTGAGGAGTGAGAAATAAAGAGGGAGAGAGAGGAAAGGGAGAGTATAAAAGAGAGAGCACAGAGGCTCCTCCTCGTTCGCTGCGTGTGTTTCTTGTGTGTTTTTCAGGCTGTTCTTCACTCACACTCTCGCTCAGCAGAGATTCAGAGGTGGAGAGCAAAGCATCTCACTGAGAAGAAAAAAAAACAGGGGGGAAGGGAAACAGATTTCCATCCTCTCTCACCAGGAAAGAGACATATACAAGAGAAAAGGTAGAAATATAGTGTTTATTTTGAAGGAGGTTGGGTTCTCTCATTAGCCCTGCCTTCTGCACGTGCTCAGCTCTGCACTTCTGTGTTCCCAGATGGAGAGGATGCAGGGAGAGGCAGAGGGGGACCACCTGGAGAGACCAAGCCCACTGACTGACAAGGAGAAGGTGATGATCCAGGACTCCTGGGCAAAAGTCTACGAGAACTGCGATGACACCGGGGTGGCCATACTCGTCAGGTATTTCTTTAGTCTTACTCTCATGTTTTGAAATGTTGAGTTAGGAAGATATTTAAGATAAGATTTACTTTATTGATTCCAATTTGGGTTTTTTGTCTTTAAACAAGGCATTGCACATAATGTGAATATAAAAAAAGTAGAATATAAACATAACATATAAACATCTCAAAATTTAAAAAAAACATAACTAAAAAGTATACATGTTGACTGTCAAATCTGCCAAATAAACAGTGTGAAGGGCCAAATTACGGCAACAATATAAAAATAGGATATTATTTACATTAAGTGTGCAAGGAATAACATATTACATTAAATATATATTTGTTTCTCTAATTCTGACAATAATAGAAGTCTTAAATGCTGACTTTTCATTCATCTTCTCCCAATTTCCTCAACTTTAATTAGTCCACCAGCAATAAGGTAAAAATTGCATTCGGTCTCTTCCCCCCTCGGTAATATAACTGCACCTGCGAGGCTCACTGATAATTTTCAAAAATATCTACCTAAATCAATTTAAATCCAGGGATTATCCTCCCTCCGAATTCAGCTGCCAAATTCTGATCTCGTTGACCTTACAAGTTTCCAGGCTGTAAAAAAAAAAAAAAGGAACTATTTTTGCATCTGATATTCTTGCCTCTACTCCTTTTTCTTAATCCTATTCCTCAAATAGTAGAGGCAGAGGATAAACATTGCAATCCATCAGTCAGACATCTTTGGCTCCCAAAGGGCTCCCTCCCAATGAGCGGGTCATGTTTTGAATGCCGGTTCAGAGGGCAGCAGCTTGACTCCATCACTGGCAGTCGGAGCTCCGAAACGTCCCTCTTTTGTCTAAAATCAAGGAATGACAGAGTCCATCACAACATCACCACATGTGTTGCTCAATATTGTTCATTAATCATGGAGACATTCATGGTTAGCAAAATCCTGTTTGAGGGTGTTAGTGTCACTGCTGTTATTGCTCTAAGGAAACATATTGTGAGCACATTGACTTTTTTTGACAAGTGTGACGATCTGACAAGTCACGCTGTGCCCTTTATAATCCTATGATTGCAGCAGGTGAACGTTGAGAGGGAGCTTAGCAGCCATGCAAGGTGCAACACGATTATTTTTGCAGCTTACTGACTTTTAGGATTTAGCTGCAGCACTTAAACACATCAAATCACTATCCCACTCTTTGATACGCATATCGAAACTATACAAATTCATTGAATGTACTTTCTTCTGCCACATTCCTCCTCCCTATGACCTTTCAGGAATTTGAGGAATGACAATCGTTTGATAAGCGTCACTGACTGTGGTAAATTATCCTTTTAGTGGTAAAAAGCAAATCACTGTCGCTCTCCGTAACCTAGACTTGAACTGTAACCTTTTCAAACTCCAAAGCAGTTTATGACTCTGAAATTAAACATTTTCTCTGGATTTAGCTCTTCAGTTAGTCTCGACGAAAAGATAAGAAAGGATAAAGAGTCCATAAAAATACTAATGAGGCTATTTATATGCAACCACAGGTCATGCAATTACAAGAGAGAGGGATTAAACACCACGGCTCCTCATTAGCTTGCTACGAAACTAAGAACACTTAGCTTCTATCTCTTCCCATTTCAGGCGTTTTAACTCTAATATCGAGCCGTATGCTTCACAGAAACATATTTCCCTCCTTTTTGCGATAGTTGTTGCAGAGACAGTGGGAGATGGGACAACAGGTCTAGAAAGCAGCAACCAGATGCCTTGGCGCTCTTCCCAGACAGTGGATGGAGGGCGTTTTTAGTTATATTTGCTAATTCTCGATGATACCTTTGAGGTTCAATCAGGGACATAAACCAACGAAAACGTCTTTGAACTCACTATCTTGCCAACGCTTATTCCTCGTGTCTATCACTCCCTGCTGTCAAATATTTTTCACATACACAGCGAAAACATTGTTCTGCTCTGGTTTTGTGTTCTGGGGGGTGTTGCTAACAGCAACGCAACTCCGGTTCAAGCTCCGTGCTAGAGCTTTTCAGGTTCAGAACCGGTTCTTCGGTTTAGCTCTTTTCACACCGCCCAGAGTCCGACTGGTGCTGCGTCATTGCGTCATCGTTTGCGTCATGACGTAACCGTTTGCGTGCCTGCTTCATAAAACCAAACCGCGCGGAAACCCCTCACAGCTCACACCGACAACAATGGCCAACAATGGCCGTTCGGAAGGCCAGATTCCCAGTAGGTAGCTGGTCTCTTCAGTGGACCACTGCTGCTTGTTAAGTTTCTCCATCGTTGTGTACAAACTGGATAAAACGCGGGCTTTTTGTTGTTGTTCAGGAGTTGATCCTGCCCCTGCCCCCGCCTCGACGTAAGCCTGACGTATGTGGTGCTTTTGCTCTAGCCGGACAATTTCTTGGTGCTTTAAATGAACCGGATTCCGGAGATAAGTGGCGGCTCCGCTGCGGTGTGAACAGGAAAACCCGGTGCTTTTCAAGCTCCAGCTCCGAACCGGCCCTGAAACACCGTTGGTGTGAATGAGTGAGAGCAGGTACTTTCGTGGGAGAAAAAGGTTCCTATGTCTGATTGGCTGGGCGGATTGCATGAGAACTAAAGAGTTCTCATGAACTAAGTTCTCATGAACCTTTGTGGGAAAAGTACTATGTGTACTATGTACTATGTACTATGTGTGAATGCGCCTAAGGAACCTGAAATGAGACGTGACAATTGAGTGACAAAACAAAACAGGAAGTGAAAGACAATACAAGAATAACAACATGAAACATGACTTAGCACTTTTGACGGTGCACAACACACACAGTATCAACACAGTGAAGCAAAGCAAGCACTTAAAAGGAAAATATGCAGCACTATCTTGTCAGTGCCGATATATTTACTCATGGTATCTTGCCAGCTCAGAGGAAAATGAACGTGGGTTTGCAGGATCGAGCTGAGGGTGATGAGATTAGTGGAGCTTTGCAGCAGCTGCTCATTTTCATATATCTCATTTACTCATGACTCTCCTTCCTTTTGCAGGCTGTTTGTGAAATTCCCCTCATCCAGGCAGTACTTCAGCCAGTTCAAGCACATCGAGGAACCGGAGGAGCTGGAGAGGAGCGCACAGCTCAGGAAGCATGCAAACAGAGTCATGAATGGCCTCAACACGCTGGTGGAGAGCCTCGACAACTCAGAGAAAGTGGCTTCGGTGCTGAAGCTGCTGGGCAAGGCTCACGCACTCCGACACAAGGTGGAGCCTGTGTACTTTAAGGTAAAACACACTCAGAGATGAACTTAAATAAAAAATAAACAGTTAAAGCTGCATGAATGTATTTTTGACCACCAGAGGGCAGAGAGCAGACTAAATTATAATCTTTAGGTGCTGTGATGTAACCCTTTATCTAGGATTTTTTTATACCAGATTTTTTATCCCACTTATTGCTATCTTTGTCCGTGACTGGTCCCAGACCTTCCTGTACAAACCATTAGGAAGCCTGGGTGAAGCAGAGGTGGGAGAGCACAAAGGAAACACATGTCATTCAAGAAATGACGTCTCATTACATAATAGTGGAATGATGATTTTCAAAAGAGCCAACTAATGCCAATATAATAAGAGTTGTATTCTCATTTACTAATTTAAGACCTTAAAGATGGCTTAAGAACCCCATTGATATTGGGCTATATAAATAAACATTGATTGATTGATTGTATTGTGCTTCCCAGATCCTGAGCGGTGTGATACTGGAAGTCCTTGGAGAGGCCTTCTCAGAGGTTGTGACACCAGAGGTGGCCGCGGCCTGGACCAAACTCTTGGCAACGATGTACTGCGGCATCAATGCTATCTATGAGGAAGTGGGCTGGTCTAAGCACTCAAGCTCAAGTGGGTGAAGCTTTTGGTCTGGGTTTATTGGACAAGAGATTTCACATTTTTGGGCCACGGCTGATGATAGAGGGAGGAATTGACTGTACTGACCATTAATGGGAAGCTTTGTATCTGGGGAATACAGTTTCATCTATTATAATCGTGGGTTATGGGACATACACTTTAAATGAGTACTGGTACTGTGCCCTTTTGATGGCTAAGAGAGACGTAGAAATTAAATCTCTCCTCATTGCTTTTTATACTCTTGTAAAGGACCAAATTATTAAGGAGAGAGGGAAAGTAAATGCAAACAGTGGACAAGAGGAAGAGGTCACATTTGACTTGGATGTGCCTTCTACTGAATGTGTATATCTAAAAAACTGCCATGTAAATACTGTTATTTCTAAATCTCATGTGACGTTTCCTTCGATTAGTCTGTGCTCACTTGTGTTCACTTAATGAGGTATTAGGAAGACATTTATACATTTTCTAACAGTTAATTGTGATGATTGTACATTTTTTTCATTACGGCTCACCTTTGTATCTGTATTTAACAATATTTTGAAATAAAAGAAAACCATGAGACCTTACTGCCACAGTGTCGAATCCTTTTAAAAGCATATATGGTAATTAAAATCCTCTGCATTTCTACGTACTACTGTGTTGACATAATTAGACGTTACCTTTTTCTCGCTTGGCCTACCGCTCTGTCTGAGTCAGCAGCGCTAAGTATAAGCTGCTGGAAGACCCTATTTATAAAACCATTTATTCAAATGCTCTCTCTTTTTTTATTATGGAGAGACCCTGCTAAATATATGGGAAATGGATTGGTATCCATTAATCCCTGTATAGTCCTGCACGGAGCCAATTTCTACAGCACCTTTCACAACATGCTGTCCTTTCTTATTAAAAAAAAAGACAAAATAAAGGTTGATGTTTTTACAGCTTCGAGGAAAAAGTTGCGACGTGGATTGTTTCAGAATAGAAACAAACGGCATGCTCTGTCCTGCCTTAATCCTGGCTAATCCACTGAGCTAATCTCCCCAATCATGAGTGAGAGCCAAGAGAAAATACAGGAATAGTGAGACACAAAATCTGCCTTTTATAGTTTGAGCCTCTCGATTGGAGGAGAAGCCTCAGTGCTCTGAACCACCATCGCCCCCCAAGGCAGAAGATCGCTGGAGGTAGGACATGTGTACCACCATGATGGTCCTCACCACCATCGCTCTCCTCCTGCGGCACCATTTCTTCAACAAGATCTCACCGTGAGTACTGAATGTGCTTTTCAGCAGGCACCAACAAAATGGTGGTCATTGCAACCGGTCTGTTAGAAATTATAAAACAGAAATAAGGGACTGCTTTTTGTCAAAATTCTAATGTACAAATTCAACATCATGCAAGAAAAGCATTGAGGATTAAAATAAATACACATTAAGTACTGCCAACCATACAACAAATATGAACACTTTAACACATGTCTGTTCCATGTGTAGGGGGTGAGGGTGATACTTATCTGCATCATTGATTTGAAATAACTTCAGTGACTATTTTAGGGCTCGCCTTGAGCAACAGTGTGCGGATTAAGTGGCTCGACACATAACAACAGTGTATTCCAGTTTTCTTCTAATGGAGAGCTGAATAGAGGGGCAAGCATCAGGGCGCTCGAGTTCATGGCTGCTAATTGACTCAAAGTGCAATCTTCTCAGCCGTCACCTACCCCTGACCTGCTCAGCCACTCACATCAGCAATGGCAAACACACCGCGAGGCTATAGCACCATGGAGCGTGGCAAC